>NC_142340.1:4550000-4850000 GCF_054954075.1 Amborella trichopoda
TCACTTATCTATCTCAACATCCTCATCTCCGCTACACTCATTCTATGGGTATGTTGTTTCTTGACCGCCTAACATTCTGCCCTGTAAAGTAAAATTGGTCTCACAACTGTCCTATAACTTGCCGTTCCGCTTCATTGGTACGCAGAGATCACATAACGGCGACATGAAATCATTCCCCCATATATATATATATATATATATATATATATATATATGGGAAAACACTACGCAACGCCTATAGGCGAAAATGAACAGTGATTTTGCCTACCCTCATCACCGTCCAAAGTTCATCTCGCAGTCACGATTGTCCAGTAGTGTTTTATTTTTCATTTTTTTTCTACAAATCGGAATGACCAGAAATTTGGAAGGTCTATTCATCAAAAATAGAGGAATCTTCGAAAAATATAAAAAAATATATTTTACATGGAAAACATTGACCAAAATGCTTCTGAAAAGTTTCGGGGGTATTTTAGTCAATTTTGATTTCGCGGATAATTTTTTTTATATTTTTATTAGATGGGTCTCAATAATATGTACATATCCTCCGAATTTCAGGTCATTCCGATTTGTAGAAAAAAAAATGAAAAATAAAACACTACCAGATAACTGTGACCGCTAGATGAAATTTAGACGGTGATGAGAGTAGGCAAAATCACTATTCATTTTCGCATATAGGTGTTGGGAAGACTTTTCCATATATATATATATAAAAGACTACAAAACGCCTATGGGCGAAAATAAATAGTATTTTCGCCTATAGGCTCGACGTCGTCCAATTTTTTCGGACGGCATCGATTAAAGACCGTCACAGACTTAAGCAAATTTGAAACAACAAATATGTGGGGACTACCACAGTTCCTGTAGGTCCATGGCAGTTTTTAGGCAAAACCGTCACGGACATAGCATGTCCGTGATGGGGGCGAAACACTGTAGCACTTCTGTCACACCCCAAGAATTTACAATACTGAAATTTCTGAGATGTGACAGTCAAAACATATATACATCTCTTGATAGGACATATTTACACTGACGAATTCTTACAAAGTAACAAAAAAAAAAAGTTTAAACACAACTACATTATCTTCCAAAGTTGCCCTTGACGAGTACTCAAAATGAATCCGTAGTTATCCTGAAAAAATGTTTACCATAGTTTGATGAGTTTGGCTACTCAGTAAGTGATCATCATAATCCTAAAAATAATCACGATTGAAAGATATCAATATTTTCCAAAATGAGATCTATTAACAGAAATGCATCAACAGTTTCACTTTCAATAAATGTGTAATTAAGTATAATCCGTGTAATTGAAATGCTTATAACACTTTTAACGGCAGTACATAATTCAAAGGATTTCACAAAATACCCTACTGGCGTCCCAAGTAGGTCACCTATATACCCCATCAGCGTACTGATGGGTCCACTTAATCCCTATCGGCGTCCCAGATAGGTCCACTTAATCCCTGCAGGTCCACTTATACTTCACCGGCGTACCGGATGAGTCCACTTAATCCCTATCGACGTCCCAGATAGGTCCACTTATACCTCACCGGTGAACCGAATGAGTCCACTTGCATACTTAAATTATTTCTAAATCTCTTTAAACATTCGAAAGCAGCAATATCATGCACTCAACATATCACTGAAACCATTAATATGAATTTCACTTAAACCATTAATAACAGTCACTCTCTATAATATTTCAAAAATAACCAATCAAATATTTTGGGCTCAAATTTAAAAAGGTAGCAGTTTG
Source organism: Amborella trichopoda (assembly GCF_054954075.1). Lineage (NCBI taxonomy): Eukaryota > Viridiplantae > Streptophyta > Magnoliopsida > Amborellales > Amborellaceae > Amborella > Amborella trichopoda. The sequence goes on from NC_142340.1 coordinate 4,551,754, forward strand.
TAAAGGCATTCTAGCATAATTGTCAATTTAATATGTATAGAAAAACTCTTATAAAAATTCAAGAATACGGAATTATCACAATTTATGGAATATCAATTCACAAATAAACATTTCACAACTAAACATTTCACAACAATACTATGATCAATTGCAAAAATGTCAATTTTTAAATAATAAGGCAGTCATTTGCACATGAATTTTACAATGTCTAAATATTCAAAACAGTAGAAAGAAATATCACAATTTTACTAAAAGCTGAAATATCACATTTATTTCTAACAATAGGCAAGAAAAATAAATAAATTTATTTTTCTAATTTACAGCATTCAAAATTTCTAACATAGATAAAATATCACAATTTTTATTAAAAAGATTATTTTTCAAGATAATGAGGTCACGTGCGCATAAAATTTATCGCGCCTAAAATTCATGATAATAAGCAGAAATAATTATTTCATTTTATTTTTAAAAAGAATGGATTATTTTTCGAGACAATGAGGTCACTTACACATAAAACTGATAACATAAAGATCCTAGACGGAAATACCACTATTTATTAAAAATAGACTATTTTTCAGAAAGACGATGTCACTTACACACAAAACTTATAAAATAAAGATCCTGGACGAAAATATCACTATTTATTAAAAATAGACTATTTTTCAGAAAGACGATGTCACTTACACACAAAACTTATAAAATAAAGATCCTGGACGGAAATATCACTATTTATTAAAAAACAAACTATTTTTCAGGAAGACGATGTCACTTACCCACAATTATTTGAGAGGGAGCTTCCGATAAAAAAATTCGGTTCGAGAGAGAAGTTCACTGTGTTTCGACCAAGGAGAGAGATCTCAAAATTTTGTTTTAGGGTGGGAGTGCTCACATCCCCTATTTAAATTCTTATAACGTATTATTATATTGTTTTATTACGCTCTACCTCATACCTGAGGTGTCGCGTTAAAAGCAGACTTTTATCGTACGAAAACTACGTCCGCTAAAGGACGTTGCCAGCTGCAAGCAGCAAGAGGCAAAAGCAGGCAAAAGAAAAAAAAGTAAAGGCAAAGGCAAATCTTTTGAAAATAGTGATGGTCCTCAAGGACCATCATATTCAAACAGAACATCACCTATTTAAAAGCATATTTTCTCCTTTTTTTTTTTTTTTTTTTTTGAAATTTTAGGATTGTTACAACTTCGCTTGTAGGCGTTTATATATATATATATATATATATATATATATATATATATATATATATATATATATATATATATGGACGTGGTTAGCATGCGGCCAAGCCCGCATGTAGATATGCGGGCCACTTAATAAATTTATTTTTTAATATATAATCTTTAACATGGAGATCATGAATATGAATAAATAAATAAATTTAGAAAACTAGAAATAAAATAATAATTATATTAAAAAAACATTTGGACCATTAGTTTCAACTGTTTTTAGATGGACCACCTATTTGCATCCATCTTTAAGATGGATGCTTGATAGAGAGAGAGAGTTCTCACTAGAGGAAGATGGAAGGCCAAAATATGGAGATGGAGTGATGAGAAAGGGCGGTGGAAAGGAAGGCTACGTAAATTTAGGGAGGGATCAACAATTACATTAAATGCCCTTTTTTAATTTGAGAAGGAAGAATACATTGATGTAATTTTATTTATTTTAAGGGAAACTCACTGTCCAAATTTTGGGAGTAGACTTTTCTAAAATCACTATTAGAATGTTGAATTCTAGAATAATATAACTAACTAGCTAACTAACACACACACGCACAAAAGTCTTGCCATGAATTGGCCAAAGCACCGAAACACATCCTTTCCATGCCAAAACAGAGAAGCCTCAAAAGCGAATCTGATAAGGGTCAGGCATTCACACAATCTGTTTATGCAATTTGAATAATGTATTCCATAAAGTGACCTTTTTAACAATTTAATCAATTAAGAAGAAAAAGAAAAGAGAAAATAGAGATGCATGAGTTAACTGATGTTGGGCACCTCAACAAATAAACAACCTAATAACTTCAGATGTCAGAATCTAGGTTATAGAATGAATGGATTGTTTAGCTCCTTTAGTACAAAATACCAAACTAACAACCAGGCTGTTGAAAAATCCTGGTCATAAATAACAAAAATGGAGCTTGTTTTCAATATCTTATGGCAACTTTTCTAATAAAAATATGAGATGGCAAAAAATGTTGGTCAATCAGTAATTGCTTTTCCTATCTCTTCATATGGATCTTGCAAAAAGTTTTAAAATTGATGAAAAGGAAACAAATAGATTATAGACGGATTGATTGAAATATCATACAAAACCTTTAGGTATGTTTAACTGCCTATGGCTTGCAGCACCAGCAGCCAGTTTCTCAGTCCTGCAGCAAAGGTACCTCCCTGAAGGATAACAAAAACTTGTCCTCCGAAGAATGGGAAGCTTATGAGAATCCTTACTGTCAATTTCTTTTTCAGACCCAGCCTGAATTTCAGAGTGGCAAGTCAACAATTTGAAGGAGATGCAGATTAAAATAATCGCAAGGACCAAAATCAGCCCAATCCCCATGATTGCCAAAGCCCACCCCAATGGAAAATGTGAAGACCGACGCTGGAAAACCACTGCAAAAACACGTTATACAAAAATTGAGATTTCTCTTCTAAATAACCACATCCAAGCAAATCCACCATGGAGATAAATTAGAAAAAGACTAGATAAGCGTCAAAACATAAACAGCATAAATGACTAATTAGGAAAGTGAGGAAGCATGCCATCTATCCTTGGACTACTGATAGCCATAATCTATTTGGGTTTGTGACCCTCCAATGAAATGGACAGTGATGGAGAGAGTGGGACCCACTAGATTAGTAAATGATCCAATGTAGCTCCTACTCTCCATCATTGTCAATCATTACATAAAATACTCATGGCCCAAATGGACTATGGTTTTCCATAGCCCACTGGACAACAGTATACTTCCCCATAGGGAATATCCCCAGGTATAGAGAGTTCATGTCCAATTTTGATAATCATAACTACATGTGAGAGAGTGAGGGCATCAATGAACTCATACATAGGAAAAATCATGAATAAAGGCATCAAAAATTTGGACAAAGGATACCTGAAGAAGTAATAACTGATGGCGAAGGAGCAGGAGATGCATTTGTAAGCATGGAATATGGTTCACCAGGAACTAGCAAAACAAATTGTGCTGCATTAGCCCATCATCCATGGTGCAGCCTCACAAACATTAGCTGAAACTGGTAATTCCCACTACGTATGGATAAATACTGCCCAACTGGAATAAATAAAATATACCAAACAGGTTGAACTGAATCAAATAGTAAAAATTGTCCACTTTTTGTTAGTGTCGAAGGAAAAGAAACACTGACTATATGCATAAATTAGTTGTTAAAACTAATCTCTTTTTAGTTGTTAAAACCAATCTCTCTCTCTATATATATAGGGTTGATTAGGAAGGAATATAAAAGATCAATTCTTCAGTTAAAAGGAATTTGAATTCCCCGATTTTCACACATATACCAGTTCCGGCCGTTGAAATTGGACAAAGTTCATCCAACTAGAGTAGAACCCATGATGCTGATTAAAACCATAAGGGCAATATGTGGAATTTCACATGCTAATTTGTGGATAACCTCGTCATAATAGAAAAAGTTAAAGAAGAAAGATTCTTCATTTGTAATAGAGAAAAACCTCATCCTGATGTCTTTGGCTTAGATGGCAATAGCTCAGTCCAACCAGTCAAATGACAAGTCACAGACAATGGCTAAGTAAGTGACATGGTTTGGCCCAACTAATCTACAATATAAACCAGAATTTACATTAACAACTAGTACCGATACTAATATACTATACATCTGTTAATTATTTCAAATAATTTATATGCTGCTAATTCTATTATTTTTGTAGTATGAGAAGAGCAAATTTTGAAGATGATTTTTTTTCTCCCCCATAATGCAAGCTTCCCTTGTCTAATCACATCAAATATTTCAAAGACGTAACCAAACCTCAAATCACCAGTAATTTGTACACCAATACATCTATGGTAAACTGCAAAATGTTTAAAATAGAGAGAAAATAACCCAAATATGAGTTGGCAACTCAACTATCGCACTTTCCCCTTGCATGTTTTCATATTAAACCCCAAATGGTAATGCAGTGAGCGCAAACCATTCAAGACCCTGTAAGTTCAAAAAATCTTGTATATAAAGATTATGGGCTGCTTGATCATCTGACGCAAAGTAACTTTGATATTTCACACCATAACCACAAAAGAAATAAATAAATAAATGAGTGTTTCCCAAAACAGTGACAATAATGCCATATATGAAAAAGATGATGGCAGCATCACCATTATTTGTGAATTAACGCTCTTCTGTAATATGTCATCATAACTAGCGAATCATCCAATTCCAAATGAAATAAAACAAAAAGAAAATTTTAAATCAGGGCCCCAATCACAAATGTTAAAGCCAAAAATTCCATTGAGATCAACCTAAAGGAATTTATTCTTTGTTATAAAAATAGAAAAAATTCAGCCTTCTTGTTAAAGAAATGGCCAGATTGCAGCTAGAATTAAGCAGATAAGGACCCAGTAACCCAGAGTTTGGAGGATAAATAAATAAATTAGACTAGACACTTTTTCAAAGCATAAATAGTCAAAAGACATATTCAGCCAAATTTTGAGAAATGGATCCAAGTGGAGCAAATTTTTTTTATCATAGTTGGACTAAAATTTGAGAGTTTTAAACAATTCAGTAAATCTCAATCAATCTCAGCAGCAACACATGGTTACAAAAAAAAAACCTACATAGAAATTGTTCATAAAAACTCTTTCGCCATCAATAATCTCAGATTGTGCCTAATTCCAACCAACACACAAACCACAGTCGTCGTTTTCCTCACATTTTCCAAATAACTACAGTAATATTTTAGTCAAGTCGACATCTAAGAAAAATTCATGCCACCCAAATGTGGTTTATCAATTTCACACTCAAATTTCCTAGCCATTTTAGTATTCTTCAACAATTAAAGTGGGGGACGAAAAAACTTTCTCTGACCTCAATTCAATGGCCTGACAGAAACCCACTAGAGAGAGAGAGAGAGAAGAGAGAGAGGTTAAGTGAACCCAATGATAGAGTGTATGTATTTGACTAACTTTCAATTAAACTAGTCAGCAATGAGAGAGAGAGAGAGAGAGAGAGAGAGAGGCCTCAATTGACGGCCTGAAACAAGGGGTATATGCACCCAACTATGAGAAAGAGATAAAGAGTAAGTACAAGAAAAAAACGAGGGGGAGAGGGGGGGGGAGAGCGTAATTAACTGACCTAAACTCAGGGGCATATTCTAAAGACTGAGAGAGAGAGGGGGAGAGAGAGAGAGAGGGACAGAGAGAGATGGAGAGAGGGAGAGAGAGAGGGGATTAACGAAATTGAATCCATCGGACTATAACAAACAAGCGAGGTAGTGATTAATGAGTATAGAGAGTGCCAGTAATTAACTAATCTGAATTAACTATATATGGGTTACATAACTGAAACATAGTAAAGAGAACACGGAAATCTGCAATATACTAACCTGAATTCATGGCTATGTAGCAAACCCAACATTGAGCCCAGAGCGAGAGAGAGCGAGAGAGATTAACTATGCTGAATATATGGCAACGCAAAAAGCCCAACAATTTTTGAGAGAGAAAGAACACCGTAAATCGACAATCTTTATCCAGAATTCAGAGAGGCATCAAACCCACCAATGGACAAAAAGAAAGAGGAACCTAGATACAGAAAACATATAGAGAGAGAAACCAAACACAAACTTAACCAACCTGAATTCATGGGTATGTAGTAAACTCTCCCAACCGTCAAAACACTCGGATCGTCGATCCCATTCACCATCTCAATATCGCCCATTCCAGCTCCAAACCTGCTCGATAACCCCTCCAATGTGTCATCCTCCATTAAAGTATAGCTTAGAAGATAATTCCATACACCACCTGAGCACCCACACGCCAATCTCAAACCCACCACTGCCCCCTCTCGTGCTGGCCTTCCATTATTTGCCAACACGGCAAGCCCACCATATGCCTCTGAAACTTGTTCATAGACTGTTCCTTCATTTTTAGGCACCGTAAAAGTGGTCATGGCCAAGTATTCATGGCGACGGGGATCACAAGAACAGTTCTTTTTTATGTAAAAGAGTTGGTGGTTATCAGAGGTCGGGGCTTGGTCCACAGAGATGTCTTTTGGCAACGCGTCGAACATTGATTCGATTAGGGCTAGGGTTTGAGTTGGGATTAGAGAGAGAGGGGGCCTAAAGGCGAGGAAGGAGTTGCAGGTACGTGTGGTGTCTGTGCAGTTCAGGAGAGAGGAATTGGAGGCAGAGGAGGAAGGGTGGAAATGGAGGAATAGAGAGAGAAAGTGGAGTAGAGAGAGAAAGAGGGGTTTTGGGGGGAAAGTAGCCATGGGAGCTGGTTCAAAAGAGAGAGAAGGGAGGTGGGTTTTGCAGGGATTGGTGGTTCAGATAGAGAGAAGGCTAGAGAAAGAAAGATTAGGTTTTCAGTGTAAGGGAGAAGCAACGAGAAGTTGGAGAGGGAGAGACAGTAGGGGTTGAGGAGAGAGAGGAGAAAGGCCTTGGGGTTTCTAGAGACGATTGGTGTGTCAGTTTGGTTTGGGAAATGTGCAGCAGAGGGACTCCATGAATGTAAAGAGAATGTAACATTTGAGCTAGAGAGAGAGAGAGAGATGGGGATTTTAGAGAGAATAAATAGAGGTGAAGAATTGAGTTGCAGAGAGCCAGAGAGATGTTTAGAAGTTTCTCTCTCTAAATTCAGAGAGAGTTTCTCTCTCTAAATTCCTCTCTCGTAATCTTTACCAGAGACAGAATGGTAAGAGAAAACGCGGGAGATAAGATTTTTTTGGAGGGACGCGGACGAAAATGTCCTCGTGATCTTCCAGTAATTACGAAAATATCATCAACGCCCAAAAATATCAGAAATTTGAAAATGACCCCACCTCACCAGCTTTCATTTTCCTTCTCATTTTTGGTGGTGGAAAACAATCTACGCGTGAATTTCTATTCATTAGGGTCCCAATTTTGGAAGATTTTGCCCTTTTTTTTAACTTTCATTTTAGCATTTTGGATGTTGCATTCTATTCAAAATTTCATCTTCTTGATAATTATTTAATTTGTGAATTTATCATCTTCCCTTTCTCCATGAAGGGAGAACATGGCAATTGAGTAGAAATACCATGTTTCCTACAAACTCTCTTTTTATATGTTTCTGATAAGTTCAGTACGCAAGGATTAGATTTCTTTATATTTGAGTTCGATCTTGGTTTAGTTTCATGCTAATTCTGTAAAATAAAGAATTTTATGTGTGAATCAATGAGTTTTTTTTATAAAAAAAATTTGCCAGCCGACCTGACTGATAAAAGATCTAAATCCAGAGGCGACCTTAGAAATCACTCCCTTTTTAAAAAAAAAGATCTCAATGTCGTACATATTGCAATTTGTATGCTTAGTCATTTCAATTTCTCTAAGGTTCAAATGCAATTCACCTATTTCTAAAGCTAGTGTTTTGAAACCTGGATTGGCATTGTGAACTGCTCACCTACATATGTATGTCGAATCATTGCGTCAACAATACAGATGGGTCTCGAAATGATGATTAAAACATTTAAAATAATTAAAACAAAATAAAAGAAAAAATGGGAGGTTATGAGGGTGGAGATCTAAAGGCACTTGAGAAAATTAGATAAAGAAGAAAAACAAAGGGTCCGAGGGGAACTAAGTCAGGGCCTGTACCATCCTGAAACTGTTTCGATCCCAACCCATTCTCCTACAAAATATCGAATGAATTGAAAATTGTCGGGTTTTAAAATACTGTTAAAAACACTTATTGTTGTAAATTGGATCGTGCAACGTGGGTAGTCATAGAAAATATTCAAGAGGGGAATAATGTTTTGGCCATTTTAGGAGAGAGAAAGTTGGGGGAAAAGAAGTGACCCTACAATACTACAAATGAAAGAGAGAGAGAGAGAACTGGGCCCAGATGAGTTGATTGATAATGGAGGCGAGCCAGAGTGAACAGGCTGCTTTTTTTGTACGTGTCCTTCCTCTTAAGTGGGCCCATTTGGCATTATAAAAAGGGTATCAAATTAATCGCCGATTACTCGGGGACACAAATTGCATAACCATTTTTTAGCTCAAATAATGTACACCCCCTCTCTCCCCACCCATCCCTCAAACATTATTTTTCTCTCCATGTTATCTCCCTCCTGTGAGTGGTATAAGCCAAAACGTGCGATAGTCCTGCGGGGGTATTCTGTCTATTTACTCCCTAGAGTAAAACCTTATCCTCGATTAATATTAGGACCCAAATTCTGGGGATATAACCTCTTTAATTCATAAATCAACTTCGATAATTAAAAAAAAAAAAAAAATTCAGTGCACTCTCTATGTACTTGAAAAATTAATGTCTCGAGATTGAACAAAGGCCATGAAATTTTAGGGGGTGAGATCTATAGGTTAGAAAACTCAAATTCCTTTTTTTTTTTTTTTTCAGAATAATCATGTAGTTATTCTTAGGTAATTATAAAAATTTAAGATTGAAAACACTCCTCCCAAGTAGGTCTTTTAACCTCGTGAATAGATGCACCTAATTGCTCCTATAGGAGCATAGTAGAGATTGGATATTAGGAGACTATTTATTTTTAGTACAAAGTGGTCACAATCATTTTTAGTCATATAACCTAAAATCCAACAAAAAAAAGTATTTTACAATATTCAATAAATTTTATTTTGAACTTTGTGTTTAAACAATGACGCATCCCCGACCACATGATATCCAATCTAACGATCAATGATGATTGTGACCTCTTTGTATAAAAAATAAATTGTCTTGTTATACATTTCCTTCCACCAAATGTTTGAATTCACATTCACAGTTTTATCTAGACGTTGGACATGCTCTTATTTTTATGTGCCCTCTCTGTCTGCTTGGGTTTAGGAAAACAGATACACGTCTCTGTCCCTCCCTTCACACATAACAACACCAGTCCTTTCTAATTATTGTTAAGCATCTTGAGCATATAGAACACCAGAAACCATGTAGCACTTCATTAGATGTCTACTCAGTTCCCAAATAGTTGTTAATAAATCAAGTCAAAACATCCATTCATGGCAGCCAACTGGTCGGGCCAATCTTGCCCTAGTCCAGCCCAAGTCTATTAAGATGATTCACAGTTAGTCGAGTTCAGGGCCTAAGATTGGCTATCTCCATAAACCTCGATCAGTGAATAGAATTACCGATGGTTGAGCCGTGCGGCGATAAAAAGATAGCCTCAGCTTGTCATAGATGGCGTCAATCAGAGCTGCCATGGCATCCCTACTTAATATTCAATGGAAGACTAACTTGTACAACATGTGAGTTGCAGGCAAATGTGGGAGAGGTTTGAGTAGGCCGAAACAAGAATTGCGCTATTGGAAAGAGTTGCACCCTAGGTCAGGGCCAGCTCAGTTCAACCTGGCCCAGCTCTATGGGGACTAGTGTCAGGGCTAGCCCAGGTCAGTGCCATTCCATTGCCAGCCCTACTATTACTCTCATTTTTCTCCACTACCATCTTATAATCTCCTTTTCTCTCTCGAAATTCCCCATTCCCTGACCAATTCCAGTACCCACGCTCTCTAATAAATCAAATTAACAAAACCACGTTTATATCATAGTTTTACGCCCCATTTCAATGTCTTGAGCTTCAATTTCTTTTAAGAAAAGTTATCAAAATTCTTATAAGAGATGTGCTATTTAGGGAAAAGTTTATATGAGGTATCAATCAGATACCATTGAAGTAAGATGCACTTCAAAAATTCTCTAGAAGATAGTGTTCCGATGTTGGAAAACCTCCAATTGATCCGTTTGACCAAGAGATGTATGGATATGACAAAAAAAAAAGAATTTAAAGTCCAAAAAAAATAATACAGCTTGTAATAAGTTATCTTGACGGTCTATTTTCAAGATTTTTAAATATTTATAGATTTGCTTGATTTATACTATTTTTAAAATTTTAATTTTCTATTTGGGATGAAAATAGATTTCAAGTCACCATATGTTTCTGACACTAGAGCTTCATCTTTGCACAAATTTAGAGGTTATTCTTGCTTCTATATCATAAGGAGGGTGCCTTATATAAACCTCACCCGTAACATTTTATACAAATTTGACACTATTCCAAACTCATGATCATGTGTCTTTTGATACGTATTTCAAAATTATATCAAACTATATTGGTAAATTGTTGAATAGTTCATTTCAAATAAGTATTTTGATAAATTTTCCTTTTTTATTTACTGCAAACACTTGAGTGGCATTTGCCTCATAGCACTACAGTAGCGAATAAAGGTGCACACCACCCGTTCGAGAGTCAAGACCAACACTGGGGCAGTTGTGCTACTATATGAAAAAACACATTCATCCAAATTAGGCTTGGCAGCCCCGTTCTTAAAAGATTAGGGCATAAGTCAGAAATTATTGACTGATGGTCGGGCCAAAACCACAAGAAGGCTAGACAACCAAGCTTCTTTTTTCCTTTTTTTTTTAATTTGAGTCTATTAGGCTAGCCTCCACTAGGGGCTTTTCAAACCGATTCGGGCAGAGGCGGGCCAACCAGGCCGGTCGCCATGTCGGGCCAAAACCACAAGAAGGCCAGACAACCAAGCTTTCTGTTTTGCTGTTTTTTTTTTTTTTTTTTTTTTTTTTTTTTTGAGTCTATTCTGCTAGCCTCCACTAGGGGCTTTTGAAACCGATTTGGATAAAGGTGGGCCAACCAAGCCAGTCGCCAGGTCGGGCCAAAACCACAAGAAGGCCAGACAACCAGCTTTTTTTTTTTTTTTTTAATTTGAGTCTATTAGGGTAGCCTCCACTAGGGGCTTTTCAAACTGATTCGGGCAGAGGCGGGGCTACCAGGCCAGTCGCCAGGTCGGGCCAAAACCACAAGAAGGCCAGACAACCAAGCTTTCTGTTTTGCTGTTTTTTTTTTTTTTTTTTGAGTCTATTAGGCTAGCCTCCACTAGGGGCTTTTCAAACCGATTTGGATAGAGGTGGGCCAACCAAGCCAGTCACCTGGTCGGGCCAAAACCACAAGAAGGCCCGACAACCAAGCTTTTTTTTTTTTTTTTTTTTAATTTGAGTCTATTAGGCTAGCCTTCACTAGGGGCTTTTCAAACCGATTCAGGCAGAGGCGGGCCAACTAGGTCAGTCACCAGGTCGGGTCAAAACCACGAGAAGGCCAGACAACCAAGCTTTATGTTTTGCTTTTTTTTTTTTTTTTTTTTTTGAGTCTATTAGGCTAGCCTCCACTAGGGGCTTTTCAAACCAATTCGGATAGAGGCGGGCCAACCAGGCAAGTCGCCAGGTCAAGCCAAAACCACGAGAAGGCCAAACAACCAAGCTTTTTATTTTTTTTAATTTGAGTCTATTAAGCTAGCCTCCACTAGGGGCTTTTCAAACCGATTCGGGCAGAGGCGGGCCAACCAGGCCAGTCGCTAGGTCGGGCAAAAACCACAAGAAGGCCAGACAACCAAGCTTTCTGTTTTGCTATTTTTTTCTTCTTTTTTTTCTTTTTTTTTTCTTTTTTTTTTTTTTTGAGTCTATTAGGCTAGCCTCCACTAGGGGCTTTTTAAACCGATTCGGATAGAAGCGAGCCAACCAGGCCAGTCGCAAGGTCGGGCCAAAACCACTAGAAGGCTTGACAACCAAGCTTTTTTTTTTTATTTTTTTAATTTGAGTCTATCATGCTAGCCTCCACTAGGGGCTTTTCAAACCGATTCGGGGCAGAGGCGGGCCAACCAGGCCAGTCGCCAGCCCTAATCCAAATATGGGCTGGTATCACACCCTTAATAATTAGTGACCGACCATTTTACTTAATGAAATATCGTTAAGGGTGGACGGTGGAGATTAAACAAACACATGCAAATGTACATTTCAAGAATAACAGCTTCTCTCCACCACTGGATGTGGATGCTTAAAGGGTGCACAAGCACTGCTCATTGGTTCGGATTGAGTATCTAATATCATCCAGTAGCCAAAAAAAGAGTTTTGTATTTTATTTTTTAATTTTATTTGAATATTTGGGTTATATATATATATATATATGACTTATGAAATAAAAATATTAAAAAATACTAAAAAAAATGAGCAAAATACCCTTCAAATAATTTAAAGGTATATTTTGATCAATTTTTTGTTTTAAATATTTTTTTATCATTTTTATTTGATTCACCATAAAAAAATACATATATATAAATAAAAATAAAAATAAAATACAAAACTTTGTCGAAGCCGTTGGATGTGGACATGTTTAATCTAAACCATTGAAAAATGTTTGTGCACCCTTACCCCGTAATGTGGATTAAAGAGTTTCACATAATCGCCGATTACTTGCCTAAAAAAAAGAATTGCCGATTCTTTGAACTCCCGCGATTCACATTGGAGAATACAACTGTAATTCCACGAGGTTCCAACTTCCACACCTGGAAAGAAAGCCTGGAATGTAAATAATTATTTTTAAAAAGGTTAAAAGCGTTTCAAGTTAAATAATAATAAAATAAATGAAACATGGTTTTGCGTTGTATGCATTGGAAAAAAATCATAAATTGAAGAAAGGTCCCACCAAATGAAATTCATTTGGGTCCCACATTTCCCACTAGTGGCCCAGAGACACTCTTGAGCACGTGGATTACAGGTAGGTTATTTCACATAAACAAAAGAGAGACAAATAATTCACTAAAAAAATATCAAAAGAAAAATATATTGGACCACAATTAAAGATTCCTATTCGTATAGATAAATTTTTTTTTTAAAAAAATAGTTTTTATTTTATTTTATTTTTAATTTTCATATCATCCTAGTGTGGATCATAGATCTCTATAAATTTGAATCTAATATCTATAGAGAAAGTATAGAATGATCATTTACTTTTGATACAAAGTGATTACATTAGGCTGCAATTATTCACCAAGCTCAAACTTTAAAAGGAGTATTTTCGAACTTTTTATGACATATCCAAGCTATCAAATTTCACATCAAATGTTGTAAAGAATTGTGATCACCTTGTATGAAAGGTAAATAGTCTCATTGTATACAATCCCATATCTATATAAAAAATAGGTGTTAGAGGGAGCCCACACGAAAATAGTATGAGTCAGGGGAGTAATAATCGGGTCGGATAAAAAAAACAATACCATGTTATTTGCATTTAAAATATGAAAAAGTTTATCTAAGGTTGCAACCTTAAAATGTAGAACTACAGATGCACCTAAAAGATCCATCGAAAAAAGCTATTTTAATATTGTAAAACCTTTTAATTGATCATCTCAACATTGAGATGTAAGAATCTGAAAAAAAAAAAAGATTTTGAGTCCCAAAAATAGTACATATTGCAACACATTATCTAGACAGTACATTTTCAAGATCTTCATATGCTCATATATTTGCTTGATTTTAAGCATTTTTGGAATTTAATTTTTATAACTAGATATGAAAATAGATTTTCAGATAATCTAAAGATTTTTTTACACCAAAATTACATGTGTATATTAAATTTTGGAGATACGCCTTAACTGGATTGTTTAATGTTGCAACCTTAAAGAGACCACACCCTTTAAAATAAGAGGCGAACCAAATGCTCTGACATCGTTCGATTTTAAATTCCAGGAACCACCTGAGAAACACTAAATTATTGTTTGCTAGATAAAAGTTATAGATTTTCTAACACTTAAATATAGTTATTTAGAAATTTGACAGTGTATATTCAATCTCCATACAGGTTCTAAACAATCAAATTAGAGCCTATCTCAAAACTTTCACTACAAGATGTTGTTTTGATGCCCAGATATCATCAAATTGATCATCTTGACATCAAGATGCATAGACATGAAAAAAAAAATGGATTTCAAGTTTTGGAAATCGTACACATTGTATTTTTGAACGTCAATTTTCAAGATTTTCAAGTTTTGCTCAATCTACACTATCTTTGAAGCTTTAAATTTTATAAGTAAAGATGAAAATATAATTTAAGGTTATCACAAAACTTTCTAGTATTGAAATTATATTCTCAATACTATTTAAAGGTAGGCTCTAATTTGATTGTTTAGAGCTGCGGCTCTATACAAACCGCACCCTTATTGTCTTGAAGCATGGATAGAGTGGAATTTGGGATTCGTTTAATGAGGTTAATGTATGGGTAAGAAAATGTTATATTTTTGACGTATAAAGACTGCTTCTAAATTAGGTTTCATTCAAGAGAATAAATAGACAGCACTCGCCCACATGAACATAAAATCTTGGAAAAAATAAAAAAAAACCCTCAAACTATACGCGACTTACCCGATCTAACTTTTTCTCTTATTTTTTCCCCAAAATATACTTTTTATGCAAAATCCCAAACTAAAAAAACAAAAAAAGAATATCTAAACTACCCTATTTTACTTTTAACTCTTATTTTTTTCGCAAAATATAGTTTTTATGCAAAACCCCAAACTAAAAAAAACAAAAAAAATATATCTAAACTACCCTCTTTTGCTTTTACCTTACCAACGTCTCTTCTATCCCACCAAAATAAGGGCTCTGGCATTATATAAATGCAGCCCAGCAGTAACGCTCTGGCACTGTGTAAAGTTCGGTCCAACAATAAGGCTCTGGTGTGTAAAGTGCGATCCGACTGTAGAGCTCCGGCACTGTATAAAGTGCGGTTCGGCACTTGAAAATGGCGGTCCGGCAGTTGCAAAGGGCAGTCCGGCACTTGTGTGCTCCGACAATGCGATGGTGTGCTCTGGCAATATGCTATTGCGTCCAAAAGTAAACGTCATGTCCAAACTGATTTTTATGTACAAGAAGGGCATTTCTGTCCAAAAAAAATGAATTTTATCTCTTGGGGGTATTTGCATAGAAAGTTTGTTTTCAGAAAAAAAAAAAAAAAGAGAAAAAAATTAAGTTGAGATAAATTGTGGTCTTGGTTTTTTTTTTTATATATAATTTTCTTTACCTTTAAATATAACAGTACGGACACATGTTTGTGTCTTATTCCTATTGTACTGGCTTTTGCCAAACTTTTGTGTCCTGTGACTTGGGTTTTGGCAAACTTCCAAATCCATTGTGCAGAAAGAGTACAAAAGGCTCAGTTCCAAGGGCTTAGCTCAGGCCAGCTTGAGAATGAATGTAAATGACTATATGACAGAGCAATGGGCTGTTTTCTCTCTCTCTAAGGACAAGTTTGGTTAGGGTGAAATATCTCTCTTCCATTGATCAAGCTGACTTTTTGTGCTCATTTCATGGGAAAGTGGTGCCCAGGAAAGCAAACATGTTCCCACTTCTATACAAATTAGCAACAATTCATTTCCTTGCAATGCATGAAGACGATATCTCGGAAGTCTCTCGGAAATCTATCTCCTGGAGAGAGATATATATCGAACCAAACGCGCCCTAATTGACCGTATGAGAGAAATTATGGGCTATTTTTTCCCTCTCCCTCTCTTTGGCTGAGTGTAAATTTTAGAGGATGTTATTAAGGATGAAGTTTCTATAAGGCCTAGGCCTTATGAGAACCAAATAAGGCCTCACTTCAAATTCTCGTCTAGAAAGCAGTTTCGGCAAAGGAAATCTTCATGATGGATCTAAATCAATTTCCAACACCGATAGTAAAATTTGGAACTCAAAAAATGTTATTGATCATGCAGATCTACAAGCATTTATTTTTAGAGTGAAATGGGCAATCTAGATAATTCGCTACAACATACGCACTTTTTAGAGCTTAAAACCTTTTTTTTTTTCCCAACTAATATCTTCAAGCTAAGATGATCGATGTAAAGGTTTTTCAATGCTTGAATAGTAATTTTTTTATGAATTGTGAGGTGAAGCTTTATTAATTTTGACGCGCTGCACCTATAGCAAGCCATTTTCCTATTGGAGGGTTATAAAAGAAAAGGGAAAGATAGAAGCCACTCTTTGTAGTTTTATAATAATATAATAGGATTGGAATTAAGGTATAGGTAGTCGAGCAGTGTGTGTACAACACGGCGCCTTGAGTTTCATTTCTATCACGTATAATAAACCCCTTTCTCGCTTAAAAAAAAAAGAAAAAGATAATAAAACCCACCACAACATAAAAGCAAAGGTGTTTCTTATTTTAGTGGAACTCGTTCTCATATTGCAGTTTAGTCCATATTTTTTGGCAATTTTACATGGAGGTCCCCCTTTTATGTCATTATTTTTATTCTCGTTTTGCCCGTAGTCCGATATTACAAATGTTGGACTGTATTTTTATTTTTTATTTTTTTTGTTTTGGGATGTCTGCTGCCTTAGATAAAGGATTCACACATTTATAAGGTAGTCTGATATCCCTCTTTCTTTTTTTTTTCTTTGAATCATGCCAATTAGATGTTGAAGATATCAAACCACATGGAAAATCTAAAAAAAAAAAAAGACGGTTCGATATTAAGGAGTTCAAGATCTTTGACATCGGACCGCTCCTTATTTTCTTTTTAACATCTCTCAAGTCTTAACACTATTAGTTGATCCACGTGCATAGACTGTGCTTGTGAGTGTTCATCCATGTGTGTGCGCTCTATATGAATGGATAGATGCTCACATGGAATATGGGTGCATGTGAGCTATGTTTGGATGGGCCCGCATGCATAGTGTATCCACATGGATCTATTCGCAACTAAGTGTTAAGAGTTGGTAGAAAGGGTATAAGGGGCCACCCGAAATTAGAGATATTAGACCGCCACAGTTCTTTATTTTTTTTAGATTTTTAGTGTGATTTAATGTCTCAAAATTGTACTAGTACAATAAGAAAAATGCCAAATATGGGGCGTTATGAAGTTTTTAATATTGGACTGCCCTAGAAATAGATCGATCGGATATTTGAGGCATAGGATTATCTCAAAAGCCATAAAAAAAAAAAAGAAAAAAAAAAAGGTCTAATGTCTGGCAAAACTAGAATATAGAAAAAACACCCACAAAAGATGAACTTTGGCATAAAATTACTGAAATTGAGCAAACTGTATTTTAGCCTTTCGGCTTTCCAATTAGTACCTAAAGTTTCTATTCGCTAGCCCCAAATACTATGAGAAAAGACTCTGATGATGACCTAATATTTGTATTTGAAAGATTTTATGTTCTAAATCCATAGAAAGCTAGGTGGACTCCTCTGTCCGCTAATGCACCATAAACTTTTCCTTTAATTAAATTCAATATAAGATTGGGGCACAAGTCTAGGAAATGGTTTTAACCCCTCACTTATTATTATTACCATTATTGTTATTATCATCCACCCATTGTTCTTATTGTAAATCTAATATAGCCACTTCTACTGTTTGATGGACCATCAGAAAGATGAGCAGCCAATTGCTCCTAAGGTTAAATGTTTTGATCTCTTTTATTCTTTACGTATGCTATGCGCCTGCAGGAGCATAATGACCTACTTGGGACGTTTTATTCATTCTGAAATTTACCAAACTACCGAGGGATCCTCAACTGATTATTTTTAAAAGAAAAAAAAATGAATTTTGAGTTTGATAACACTTAGATCTCATCATCCAAAAATTGGATAGTCTTTGTTCAATCTTGATACATTATTTCTTTCAAAGGCAAAAAGTGAGCAATTTGCAAGTTTCTTTTATTGAAATTAATCTATGGGTGGAAGGGGTTACATCCTCAAAATTTGGAGTCCTAAAATAACCCTTATATTAGATTTTACCCGAGGGAGTAAATGAACAGTATGCTATTGTGGGAGTATGAAGTCCTTTGGTTTATTCCTTTATTCTATTGTTGCACTAATCCTAATAAATTTACTATTTGATTTTACAAAAAAAGAAAGGTGTTTGGTGCATCTTTAGACTCATGTTTCATCAAAGTTTTCTAAATCACGACTCTAAACAGTCAAATCTATGTAATTCCATTTCTAATTAGATCCATGAATTTGAAGCTTCCAAACTAATGCAGGTTTAACGATCTTTCAAGAATTAAAATAATCGGTAGAAAAAAGTACAAATTATAATGAAATGTGAGTGATTTTGTGCCATTTCACTATAATGTCAAAATGGCATTGATCTTGGTTTCCACTAAACCTATTAAAAAGAGTAGATTAATCAAGTGTTGGTAGGACCAATTCTCCTTCCCATTCCTAGAATAAGATTGCAGCCGGACTGGCGAGGCCATGGGGCCACTTTGATCAAATCCATTTGAATTCATTCATCTGGTCAAAATTTAATGCTGTATTAATTTCAATTTAAATAACTACAAGGCCCCGCCTTTTTAACTGGAAAACTAATAAAATTTAAGCAAAGAGCTCGAGCTTAATTGATTAGCGCTTGATGATTTGCGACGCTATATCTTAGGCTCAATTCCTACTATGGGTAGGGGCCCTCTCCCCAATGATTCACCCAAGAAAATAAAAAACAAACAAAATTTTGAATTTGAGGAGGGAATTTGCAAATACTATATTTTTTTATTTTCATATTTGCATCCTATTATGTGCTGCATCAGATTGTCTCCTCCATTATGATTACATACCTGATTTATTTATAGGTGTGAGGGTCTTTCATGTAAATGATTTTCCTACATAGAAAGTGCTATAATTAATTGTGATATTTATCCAAGTGCTATAATTAATTGTGATACTTATCTAGAATCATGTATGGTAATTTGGAGGTGATCCATAGTGTTAGTTGTGTCATCAAAAGTCAATTACAATGACTTCTCTACTGACCAAAATGTATTTCAACTGCTCTCTCTCTCTCTTCCTGTCTTGAGTCTTGACTAATTACTGATGTAATCATGTATTAGATTGTGCAAGGGAATAAAAAACATCTCTGTCTCTTCTCTCTCTCTTTCTTGAGCCTTGACTAATTATTGATGTAATCATGTATTAGAGTGTGCAAGGGAATAAAAGATAGAGAAAACAGTGGCTAAGGGCCGCTCTACCCATCACATTCTTATTAATTGTTTTTGCTTAATCCATTTTCTAAAGGATGTGGTTAGCGTAAAGTCGCAGCTTTACGATAAAAATTAAAGCCGCACCTTGAAACTGCAGCTTTCATGTGGAAACCCTCACACCCCTCGTTCATTGCGTAATTTAATATCCAAAACTAATGCAAGTCTAATGAATGGGCAATGATTTCATGCAACGGTTGTATCATAGTATAATGCAACTACATTTCTAGATAATCATGTTTTTGGCATTTGTATGACCTTAAATTTTGCACACACATTTTATTCATCCTCATAATCAATCCTACGGAATTTTTTTTTTCAATTTACACCTTATATATGGTCAAAATTAGTACCTTCCAACAATGAATCTTGATTGTCTATTTAGTGAATTTCAAGATCTAGGCCTTGAAAAATTCAAAATCACTTTTTTCTTTTTTAGCATTATTAATCTAATTATGATAACGCTATATAAAAATGTTGGGAATAAAAAAATCCTTTTGAGGAGTATATCTAACCATCTCACTAAAATGGATGGTTTATATTAATTGGGCTGGAAAAACCATTTCTACGATATTTTTTCAAAAAAAAAAATTTTGTGGTTGTTCTTTAGACTGAAAAGAGTGCACATTTAAATATTCGTGTCAAACAAATGTTTCTCATATGGTTTTTAATGTAGTTGCATTATACTATTATACAACTATTGCATGAGATCATTATCCTTGGATTGCTGAACATTTGAAAATTGACGATCTAGATATATATTAAAAGGAAAAAATTTATATAAAGTTGCAACCTTAAAATATAGAATTACAAATGCGCCTCAAAAATCCATTGGAAAATGTTGTTTTAATGTTGAAAAACCTTCTAATTAATCATCTCAACATCTAGATATATGAATATAAAAAGAAAAAAAGATTTTGAGTCGTAAAAATAATGCATCTTGTAGCACGTTATCTAGACTGTCCATTTTCAAGATATCCATATGTTTATAGATCTACTTGATTTTAACCATTTTTAAAGTTTAAAATTTTATAATTAGGTATAAAAATATATTTTCAAATAATCCTAAAAAAAATTTACACCAAAATTATACGTTATGATAAAATTTAGATGTGCGTCTTAATTGGATTGTTTAAAGTTGCAACCGTATAGAAACCACACCCATATTAAAATGCATTATGTTTAACGCTTGATTTTTAAAAAAAAAATTATAATTGTCATGGTCGAGATCACGAATTTCAAGATTTCACACTATAAAACATCCTTTTCCGACAAAAGTTTGGCCACCACTTTATAACCTTTCCCTTTTTTAAGATATAGAGGAGATTGCAAGTTTTGAAAAAGACATGGCCAGTACTTTATGGCTTTTGGATAAATTACACAAATTTCCCTTTTTTCTTGTACTTGTATGACTTGTTCATATCCAAATATTCTATATTCTAAGAGTTTTTTGATGAGTACTAATGCTTTAGGGCACATTTTATATGCATGAAAATATTTTCATAAAGTGTTTTTGCATCAAAGAGCTCATTCATGTGATTAGATGGGGGATTAGGTGGGGAGTTTTTCCACAGTAATTATGCTACTTATTTACGTAGGGAGTTTTTTTTATGTGAAAATACTTTTACGAAGATATTTCCCAATGAGTCCTTAGAGATATGGGAAAGGATATTATATGCCTCTAATGCGCAAGTGGTTTTATGGTGCCCTGTTGTGCCATCTACCTTTCATTCCAACGACTAAATATCTGAATAATCATGTCGTAGATCATAGTGTCATATATTTGTTAAGATATGTTTGTTCCTCACCGCCCATTTTTTGGAACATTGGTACACCATTTTTTTATTTTTTGGAACTTATATCATACGCCATTTGTGTATGTTACATTATGATATGCATCAACAAATGTTTGGGGGTATCAGCGTGACACGGTGCCACAACAAAATGTCTTGAGTTTTATTCCTACCACACGTAAGAGACCTATTCCCTATCGAACTACCCAAAAACAAAAAAAAGAAAAAGAAAAAGGGAGACACATCAATATCCAAACTTGAAACTGCCATATCCAAATCGATATATGATGATGACAGACCCAATTTTGTCCAACTCTGATGGACCCGGCCAGTTATGCCAGTGAACCAGCTAGTTCTACTAGAAAACTAAATTTTTTTAAAAAAGAAATTTTTATCGACCAACTCTCAACCAATTCACCTTATCGATCCGGGTTTTCAAACACTACAGAGCTTGAGATTGCCTAAATTAGTATAAAACATGAAATTTTTATGAACTAAAAACTAAAAATATTATTTAATTGGAAAAAAAAAACCACAAGAAACAAAGACCCAATAACGAGTTCTTTGAAATCAAACTAGAGCTTGAGATCGCCGAAAACTAGGTAGAGAGTGTGAGAGAGACTATGATACTGAGGCATATAGAGGCTTAGGAAGGCTGTGCACGAACACCACTGAGCATTTCTTTATACTTCAAATCCTAACTATGAAAATAAAGTAAAGCCTCAACTCTAATCTTTATCTGGAACGTCTTTTGGGCATCATAAATATTTATGCTAGCTCTAAAACCAAATTTCAACTCCGATTATGAAATTTGAAACTAAAAAAATGTAAGATCTTATGGATTTATTAGTACTAATTTTTAGGGCAAAATGAACGGTCAGATAATGTGTTGTAATATACACTATTTTTAAAGCTTGAATCTTATTTTTTTTCTTACTTCCATAATGGTAAAGGCCAAAATAATCGATTCGAAGGTTTTGCCACTAGAACTACCATTTCTTGAGTTTTGAGATGAGGCTTTTTACTTAATATGATAGTGTTGCAATCCACTTCAAACATTTTCCAATCCAAATTTTTTTCGGGTATTAGGATTTATGTGTCACTCATTAGGTTTTTATGTTTTGTGATTGGTGCCTCCATTTTAATTGATTTAATTACATAGCACTCAAAATGTAATAGATTCCCTAGAAATTTTCGCCACTCTACGCCCAAATGACTCCCTTGATAACTTATGCTTATCTTCCTTGCTAAGATTCACTTATCCTGAAAAATTTATAGAGCTTTAAAAGTTAAAGGAAATTAAAAGAAGTATTAATTCTATATTTTGGATTCATGGAAAAAGCTCTCACGATGATGATGATTAATTCTATAAAGTTCAAATTATATTCTCTATATTTGAAGATCATTTGCTCCATGATTTTTTTTAGGGATAGGTCTTTTTTATTCTTGCAACATGTTCACTATTTAATTATAACTCAATAATATAATATAAAACTATGAATTCCATGTATAATATCTGTCTGAAATTTTCATTACATGTTAGTGTAGATTTAGTGTGGTCATGCCACAAAAATACAATTCATATAACCCTACCTGAGTTTTATTTTTTCACCCTTGTGAGAATTGATCCAAAAATATCTTATTTTTCTTATTCCTCTCTCTTTCACCCTTTTTCTCTCTACAACAAAGGCCAAAAGAGATCCAACTCTTCACCTCCACAAAATTATCCACCTCAGTGTTTGTAAGATCAAAGCAGACATGGGGCGTAAGTGGTTTAACTGGTCTAGCCGATAAACCGGCTGATTCAACTGTTCTAAACAGGCAAGTCCCGGGACAGTTAAAACACTGTTGCAAAAATAAAAATAGATAAAAAAAAAAATACTAAACTATGAAAAGCATATAAAGAATAATTAAAACAAAACACATTCAAATGAAGTTGAAAATTCATGAAAAAAATGGATTTTAAAGGTGCCTAAAGGTATTTTTAAATTTTTTTGAAAAAGATAGAAAAACATAGAAGTGAGTATTAATGACCAAAACAATTTCTAATCTTTACCATAATGTAAAGAATATTAAAAAATATATTACAAATCAAATTCCTTATTTTTGAGATTTTATATATATATATATGTTAAATTTCTTTTTTAAAATACCGATCGATCATCAAAACTGCCCTAAACCGGAACCGCACGTTTACTGGTTAGATCGCTCGATTTTTCTAACATGGATCCAGCTACAAAAATTGGACTCCGAAGGACCTGAACTTGGTGCTTATGGGCTCGTACTTGGGCTCGAGGATCCGATCACCTGGCTCTGGATAAGCTCAATGTATTTGGTCCGTAAGTTGGGTTCCACGATAAACGTCCCCACCACCATCATGGCAGTGTTATTATGACTTACCCCCGATTCTTAGTGGAGGTTCGTGCTCTTTACAGTGATTTTGGTATCCCAAAATGTTAATAACTAAATTAAATTGCTGCCAAAAATCATTTCAAATCGTGTTTCATGAGCCAACAAAGATTATTATTCTAAGCTACCACTGAACTCGTGATTGATACCTTGTCAATATTTTATCTCTTATATGTGTTTCTTCTACTGAGCCGAGCGGAAAGGTAAATAGTTTCAATTCAATCAATAGTTCAAATGCACATCATTTTGTTGTGGACAAGCTCATGCTTTATTTATGCTTACATCAACCTGTTTTTTTTTTTTTTATTACTTACAGTTTCATACGTATAGTCTTATATTGTATAAATATTTATCTTCAATGCAATTTCCATCGGGTGTCATGCAGAGTCCTTTCCAGATGACTTTTTTGTTCGTTATATATATATATATATATATATATATATATATATATATATATATATATATATATAGGTGCAGTTGGCATATGGATGCATCAGTAGGTGTAGAGGTAAGGTGCACCTTCAAATTTTATTATGATATATAATTTTGATGTAAAATGTTATTAGGATTATCTCAAAATATATTTTTATATCTAATTATAAAATTTTAAATTTAAAAAATGGTTAAAATTAAGTAGATCTATAAACATATGTGTAGATAATATGTTGTAAAATGTACTATTTATGAGACTTAAAATCTTCTTATTTTTCATATTCATATATCTAGATGTCGAGATGATCAATCAAAGCGTTTTTCAACATTAAAACTACTTTTTTCGATAGATGTTTGAGGGGCATCTGTAGTTCTACATTATAAGATTACATCCCTATATAAACTTTTTCCTATATATATATTTCATAAATATAATCTTATATATTGTATAAATATCTATCCTCAATTTTGGGGGACTGCCTTGCAATGCAATTTCCATAAGGTGTGAGGCAGAGTCATTTACAGACGGCTTTTTTGTTTTGTCTCATATCATATTACATATTAGTGTAAGATTCATTTGATTATACAGCCGAAATACATATTCTATACAAATTCCACTAGGGTTTTGAGAAATGACCAATAAGGTCATCTTCCTCTCATTCACACCTCTTTTTTTGTCAACGCCATAGTGAACCTACCCACCCTCTCCAACAGTATTATCTTGCCAGATCAACTATGGTTTGGGAGTGGTATGTAATAGGCCTGTTAAAAGAATAAATCATGAATAAAATTCAAATGAAAAGAAATAATTTATTGTCAACAAATAGAAAATACACTAAAAGAAATAATTTATTTTAACTTATTATTTTATTTATTTTTATAGGTGTGTGATGGTGAGAAGTGCAAATGTATTGAATTTGAACTTGATCTAATGTATAGAAAAAAATTTAAAATTCATCTTTCAAAAAGTGGGACATAAGTGTAAATATACAATATATAGGATTATCTTTTAATTCCAAATAAAAAAGTAGTACTTTCATGTAAATTTCTTAAAGGAAAATGACTATGATAATAGAACAAAGCCATAGATGCATCTTATATTTGGAGTATTTTTTAGCACTCTGTACTTTTTAGATGTAATCTTTTCATACCAGTTTCTAACCTTTTGAAAAGAAATCATATATACATTTTATAAAAAAGATATTCTAAGATTTAGCAAGACCGTTTATATTTTAGATGGTTGGATCTAAGTCTTTTAGAAATCTGGTTTTTTTTAATAATATTCCGGTGATTATAAATAGATCCCAAAACTTCAGATAATATTTTTTTTTTTTTAAGAAAAACCTATTAAGTATTCTTTTTCCTTTAGGAGTACGTGCACATACGTAATACACAATATGAACTTCCATAAAAGCATATTTTTGGGGGCAAGATGGTGCTGCCAAAGAGTAACGGTGGTAATAGGGTCAGGTCGACCAAACCAGGTCCAGGTTAGGGTCTAAGTCCAGGTATTGGACCCGGATTTGGGTACAGGTTGGGTTAGAGTCAAGGTCATTCAAACTGACGTGCTCTATATATATATATATATATATATATATATATATATATATATATATATATATATATATATATATAATGTATGTGCTCAAATAATATTAAAAACATATTATAAAATATATAAAATAAGAATAATGATCCCATGAGACCCTCTCACACCCATGTGTGTAGGATCTTAAAAGATCACGATTAAATTTAGCACAGATCTCTAGAAAAGTTATCACATGGGTGTGGGACTTGACGTGTATAGAGATCTATACCAAATTTAACGGTGATCTTTTGGGGTCCTACACACATGGATGTGGGAGGGTCTCATAGGATTATTACTCATAAAAAATAAATATTAAGTTTTTTTTTATGGGTGTTGTTTGTATAGAGCCGAGGCTCTAAACAATCAAAGTAAAGGGCACCTTCAAATAGTGTCGAGAAATGTGGCTCCAATACTGTAAATCTTTATGATAACCTTAAAATATATTTTCATCTTGAATTAATTTAAAGCTTCAACAATAGTGTAGATTTAACAAATCTATGAAAATTTGAAAATCTTGAAAATTGATGATCCAAAAATACATTATAAGATGCACTATTTTCAAAACTTGAAATCTATTTTTTCTCATCTCCATGCATCTTGATGTCAAGATGATCAATTAGAGGATATTTGGGCATCAAAACAACCTTTTCTAATAAACTTGTCGGGGTGTGCTCTAATTCACTGTTTAGAGCCTCAATTCTATATAAACTTTTTCTTTTTCTTATTTCTAGACACACACCCGAATTTGGGTCCAAATAACTTAGACTCGACCTAGGTCTGGGTCCAAGTTAGATCAAGCCAAGTCGGGTTTGGGTGACCCAAACCCAGGCCGGCCCATTGCCACCCCTATCAACCACCCTTTTTCCACATACTTTGAATGTTGCAGGTTCCATAGATCATCATTCCACAAAAATAGTGCCAAATTGAAAGTGTAATGAGAACTTTTGACGATATTTTGAAAGTTTAATGAGAACTTTCAAAGCAATGTCAAACTTTTTTATTTTGAAAGTTCAATGAGAACTTTTAAAGCAACGTCAAACTTCCCACTAACGAATACAAATAATGCTACAATTGCGGAAGTCGTGGCTTCCATGAAACAAAGACGTTCTTCCCTTGTCTTACGACTCTCGAGCCATGTTTTTGGCTTGAGGACGCATCTGCATCTGCATCTGCGCTACACGCACGCACGTGCGCACACACACACACGCCGAGAGAGAGAGAGATGTTTAATGAGTAATCATTTCAATTAGTATTTCCTTTAGCATATTACGAAATATACCGGAGAGAGGAGAGGGTAGTCATTTAAAGTTTTCTACAACATGATTTCAACAATTAAAAACTCTGCCAGTTATTATCAAGTTCGGTAGGGCTTTCTAAGTAAGTATGCTCATTCCTTAACAAAGCCTTAATCAATGATTACAATAAAAAGTTTGATTTGCTTTTTCTGTAACTAACATTATAAATGAGAGACAGAGATTACAAGTATATTTTAGAGAGAGGGAGATTGCAAGTATATTTTAGAGAGAGAGAGAGAGAAAGAGCAAGAAGGGCTGGACAAGTGTACCTCCAGCATGAAGACTACTTGTTAAGTCTATATTCTTTTCCATACTTTTGCTAAATGGAACCTTATAAAGGGAATGTACCCAAAACTTTTGTTTGGGCATTTTGTGGCTTTGCTTTAATCCACCTTATGCTAAAAACTTTATGCTCCCTCTAAGCCATCATCCCTCTCTCTCTCTCTCTCTCTCTCTTAAATAATTAAAGGGAAGAAAAAGAGTGCAAATGCAAAGGATGGGAATAATCTTTCAGGGTTCTAATCATGAAGAACCCTACAAAGACCACTTTGTGACTTCTGAGTGCTTGATAACCTTGACACTTGTATACCACAACTGGGATTGTGGGTCCTAGGGCCTCGATTCTCAAGTGGGCGGTTCACAATGAAAGCGGTCATGGTTAGCATGAATCTGAACCGTCCATTGCATGGGCCCCACTCTCCCACCTTATCTAAAGAATAGCTAGCCAAAATGTACCCTTTCAAGCTTTATGGTCATTTTCACTTGAGCCCAGTAGCATGCTCCCGCAGGATCACACTATATGTTTATTTATTCGGTGGTAGGAGCTATTTAGGAGTATTTAACTCAATCTAAAATCTTTTGATCCCCTAAAGATCACTAGATAAATTTTTCATAAAATAATATCTGGAGTCAGAATTTATTCTTCAGCACTTAGATTTGATATTCGAAAAACTGGGCAGTCTCTCTTTAATCTTAGGTGCTGGGAGCTATCTAAGAGTTTTTTTATCTGAATTTTTTGCATGTCCTAAAAATCGCTAGATAGTTTTTCATTTAGTAATATTTGGATTATGAATTTGTTCTTAAGCACTCGGATTTGATATTTTAAAAATTGGAAGGTCTTTGTTCAATCTTAAAAAAAAATTTATTTGTATAAAAAAATTCACTTTTTACTTGAGGGGTAGTTGCGAAGGAAAATAATGTCGAGGTTAATAATTTGGTGTCAAAAGTGTTGGGGGGAGGACGCTTAGAAAGTACAAATTGTGGGGTAAGAAATGCAGTAGTTGAATTGTGTTACTTGACATTTGCACCATCCATTGATAATAGATGGTGCAAATCTCTCACAGATCTTGATTTTTTAGTGTGATTCATACCTACGGTGGACAGTGGAGATAGTAGGGTTTGGTAATATCTAATATTATCACTCCTATTTTTTAAAAAATATTAAGGGTACAATCGTATTCAAGTAAGATGAAAAATAGACAAGAAAGAAATAAAGAAACTCCATTGATCTTTTATGTAAGGGGGTCATGGAGGACACAATGCTCTTAGCCATTCGAGTCGCTCATTTAGGGTCATACGAAAGGATCTCCAAAAAAGAGATGTCTCTAAGAGAGTCAATTAAAGAGACAATATTCTTATAAGGATTTGGTTTAAATTAATTTCCCCTTGTAGAGAGAAAAAGTCTATCAATCTTTTGATTGCTCTCATGGTTGTTTTTCCGGTAGCAGTGCAGTTGTCAGAAAGAGCGATTGATCTGCACTGTTTGCTTTGCCAGGACTTTTACTATACATTTAAAGAGATGAGTATATATTGTAATATAAAACTATAATCTTCATTATGATAGTGGATTTTGTCTTGTCGAGATTGTAGATGTAACTCATTCAAGACGAATGACACAAAGACATGTAATTATGACGTGTTTCTATTTTTATTTTATTTATCAAATTTGATTTGTTGATATTGTTGGATTTTGTGATATCCAAAATCACCCACATTAGAAAATCCCATATTATGTAGGATTGAGATTGATATTGGTACGCTTTCTAAAGAAAATAGAAATCCAATAAAATTAGGACTCTTAGATATATCTCTTGGTTTTAAGGTATGAGTGAGATCTATAAAAAGTTTCCTATTTAGTATGGACTCCTAAGTTTATATATTTGAGATGAAAGTGCAGAGAATTTGTATGCCCTATTTGGGTTACTATATGGAAATTGTGGTTTCCTCTAGAGAGAGAGGGGGGGGCAGACCTCCTGTGCATAAGATGTAAGGTCTCCTCTTAAAGAGAAGAGAACTTACTATGGAGAGAAACATTATGATAGTGCCCCTTCTAGACTCTTAAAATTGAGAGGCTTGTTTCTTGTAGAGAAGCGGTTTTTGTAGAGAAGCGGTTCTCATAGAGATTTTGGGTTGTTTCCTTTTTAGTTAGAGAGAAAGTCAGTTTCTCGTTGCTCTTGCGTCTCTATCTGGAGTTTCGGTACTAGTTGCCAAAAGTAAAGAGTAGGAAGGGCGAGTGGTATAAAAGGGTTTGCTCGACTTGGTTTTTGTCAAGGGTTATAGAGGTAGCTCTATTTCTAATATCTTTAATCTAACTTTCATTGGTATAGTGGATTTCAGTTTGTCGTGCCCGTGGATATAGCCCTTCTTGGGGTGAACCACGTAAATCTTTGTATTCTTATGGTATGTGTTTTATGTTTTATTTATCATATTTTATTTGCCAAAAATCAACCCATCGAGTTTAGAGCTTCTGCATATAATAAGTAGTATCAGTGCCTGATTTGGGATTTTCAGTATGGCAGTAAATTTTTTGAATACAAAGTTCGAGGTGAAAATTTTTGATGGGTAACACTATTTTTCAGAAAGAATGATGAATAAATTTATGTGGCAAAAGATGAAGAATTTATGAAGCTATCCAATAGATGTTAGCATGGTGAGCATGATATTTTGATATCAAGGTGGAGATTGTTGGATTTGATGATATCCAAAATCACCCACATTAGAAAATCTCAGTTTATGTAGGATTGAGATTGATGTTGATAAGTTTCCTAAAGAAAATAGAAATCCAAAAGGATTAGGACTCTTGGATATATCTCTTGGTTTTAAGATATATGTAAGATATATAAGAAGTTTTCTATTTAATATAGACTCCTAATTTTATATATTTCGAATGAAAGTATAGAGAATTTGTGTGTCCTATTTAAGTAATCATATGAGAATTGTGGTTTCCTCTAAGAATAGGGGGGCATGGCCTCATATGCATAAGATTCAAGGTTTCATCTTAAAAAAAGAGAGCTTCAAATAGAGATAAACATTGTAATTGTGCCTCTTGTACACTCCTCAAGATTGAGAGGATGATTTTTTGTATAGAAGCGGTTCTATAGAGATTTTGGGTGGTTTTTTGTTTAGTTAGAGAGAAGTCAGTTTTGTGTAGCTCTCATGAGAGAAAGTCAGTTTCTAGTTGCTATTGCATCTTTATCTGGTATTGTCAATAATGGTTGCCAAAAGTAAAGAAAATGAAGAACGAGTAATTTAAAAAGGTTTGCTCGATTTCAATTTTTGTCGATATTTAGAGAGATAACTCTATATTCCAAAATCTTTAATGTAATAATGGATTTCAATTTGTCGTGCATGTGGTTGTAACACTTCTAGGGTGAACTATGTAAATCTTTGTATTCTTGTGTTATGTGTTTCATACTTTATATCTCGTGCTTTATTTGCCAAATATTAATCTACCAGATTTAGAGCTTTCGCACACAACAAGTGGTATCAAAGCCTAGTTTTGGAGTTTTCGGTATGGCAGTAAAAGTTTCGCATGCAAGGTACAAGGTGAAGAAATTTGATGGCATCACTATTTTTCAGCAAGAATGATGAATAAATTTATTTGACAAAAGATGAAAATTTATGAAGCTATCCAACAGATGTTGGCATGGTGAGCAGATGATTTTAATATCAATGTGGAGATTGTTGGATTCGGTGCTATCCAAAATCACCCATATACGAAAATCTCATATTATGTGGAATTGAGATATTCCCAAATTATGTGGGAATGAGATATTCCCTTATTGTGTGGGATTGAGATATTATCTTATTATGTGGGATTGAGATATTTTCTTATTATGTGAGATTTATATTAATAATTAATAAGTTTCCTAAATGAAATAGAAATCCAAAAAGATTAGGACTCTTAGATCTAGGCCTTCGAAGGATTTTTTTCGTCTCTAATTTTTTTTGGATGGCTTTATTATCATGAACAAAGTTAAAAAATAAAAAATGATTTTGAGTTTATAAAGGCTAAGGTCTTGAAATTCATAAAATAAATAGTCTAGATTCGTTTTTGGAGGGGATACATTTTGATCATATCTAGAGTTCAAATTGAACGTTTTTTTTCTAGGAGATTATTTATTGAGATGAAGAGAGTGTATGCGCAAATTTTGGGGTCATACCAATAGCACAAACATAGTTTTCTCAAAACGTCTGTGCATTATACTATAATACAACCGTTGCATTGGATTATTGCTCTCGTCTACTTAATATTTAGAAAACCATGTGCACCATCTTGAGCGAGAACTTGTACGTTACATCCTTGATTTCAAGGACACAGAATTCCTAAAGACCAACGGGGATACAGTCGCTGTTACACATCAAAACTATGGGTCACTATAAGGATCAACATCATCTGGTTTGATCTGTATATGCTTTACCTATCTCCACAAATGGAAAGGAGGAAAAACCGGATGAGCAAAAGTAACAAGGCAGTGGGTCGATATCAAAAAATATGTCAATTTGACCATAGAATTAATTACAAAACCAAGATACTTTTCTCCTCGTCCAATGTCTCTCTCTCTTTCTTTCTCTCTCTCCAGAGTTTAGACGACACCAATTCTCTTTTTTTCTCCTTCCCTTGATGACCAACAAGCTCTCCTCTCTAGAGAGCCGTTTAAGCTTGCTGCCTCTCCATAAAACTACCTTTCTATCTCTAGCGAGCACTGTCTCTCTCTTCATTGTTTTTAAGAAAGGGATTGGAAGTGGTAGCATCCCCACACCCAATTCTCACACCTCCAATTAACACTTTCAAAATGTAATCCTCTAATTTAAATTTATTAAAAAATACGGGTAGAGCAGATCTGTTTGACATATGCCCATGCATAATAAAATCCTCGTATCTTTTTTATGTGACCTTTTTTTTTTTTTGGGTAAGTTTGCTTTGTGACTTTTAAAATAAAAAATTTGAAGTTTGAGCTTTAATCCAAGAGTACATATCTGTGCTCCCGTGGGAGCATGTGTTGTGCATCTACTCCCTCGATCAAAACACCAGGGTAGGTTTATGTTTTTAGTCAAAACTTTTGGGAAGATGATCATTTTTAAAAGAAACATATTTGAATTTTAAATATTGTAACACTTAGATGTAGCCCTTCAAAAATTAGATGCTCCCCATTCAATCTTGAGGCATTAAAATTTTCCAATATATAGAAAGTTTATTCCAAAAAAAATTGCTCAGATTATTTGATGGGTCGTAGAGATCACATTCTCAAATTTGAGATCTAAAACTTTGCTTAAGGGAATATAAAATTTTTGCTTAAGGGAGTAAATAGATAGTATTCTCCTGCAGGACTAGGAAATCTTTTGGCGTAATTGAAAAGCGAGGGAAGATAGAGCGAGAGATAGCAAGGCCTCCCATCCCTCTCTAGGGTTGGGGTTGAGAGAGTTAATGGAAGGTAGAGAGAGATAAGGAACAAGTTAGAGAGAGATACTGTGTGCGTTCCATTGCAAAACTTTTGGCTTTCGAAGTTGAAACTTTTATGCCCTGCCCGCAAAACCGGCCGGTTCAAACCGAACTGGCTATGGCCGGTTAGGCTGGTCACAGCGTGACCACCCTAACTTAAACAAATTAAAAAAAAAGAAAAGAAATTTCTTTGTAATAGTTTTTTTAATGTTTTCTATTGTTTGAGAAAAGATTGAGAAGTATTTGATCATGAGTACTTATATTTTTCAAAATCCATTTTTTCAATACTTTTGTAATCTCGTTTGGATGTATTTTATTTAATGGAAAAAGTTTATATAAAGTTGCAACCTTAAAATGTAGAACTACGGATGCATCTCAAAAATACATTGGAAAATATTATTTGAATGTTGAAAACCCTCTAATTGAGCATCTCGACATCGGGATGTATGATTATGAAAGAAAATTGGATTTTGAGTCCCAAAAATAGTGCGTCTTACAACACATTATCTAGACCATCCATTTTTTAAATTTTCATATGTTTGTAGATCTACTTGATTTTAACCATTTTTTGAGTTTAAAATTTTATAATTAGATATAAAAATAGATTTTAAGATAATCCTAAAAATATTTTACATCAAAATAATATATTATGATCAAATTTGAATATGCGCTTTAATTGAATTGTTTAAGGTTGCAACCTTATAAAAACCACACCCTTATTTAATTATACTATAAACCTGCTTTACATATTTTTTAGAATTTATTGATTTTTTATATATATATTTTTCTAACCCTGTTTTAGCCCCACTAGGAGTCAGAGACCACCCAATTACGGCTGTTACCAAGACTGACCCTATGGCTGGATTCCGTTCCGGGTTCATGTTTTCTAACACTGCTTTTATGTTGTTTTCTAACACTGCTTTTATGTTCTATGGGGCATGGAGGGGAAGGCTTCTAATTTTTTCCCCATTTTTGAACCACCATTCATACGTTTCGATCGCTTGAACTTCTGTAGATCAAGCACACCTAGATATCAGGTGTCTAAACTCTTTGTACATTGTTTCAAAAATCGGAATTGGGCTCTAAATCACCTAGATCGTGTCTTTGAGGAGAGAGTAACTGGTCCCCTTCAAGATCGCTCTGAAACCATGATGGAATACAGAAGCCCTAGAGAGGATGGAGAGAGCAGAAGAGAACGCCTCTCTTGTATTGATTTATTCATCTCACCCACGGTTATATATATATATATATATAATGAGACATTTAGTTCAGTTGTGAAGGCACCCACTATTCGATGCATTCTGGTTCTATCATCTATGTTTAATTGGAAACTCCATCCATTTGATGTGAAAAATGCATTTCTTCATGGCGATTTGAAAGAAAAAGTGTATATGCAACAATCCAAAGGATTTGAAGATACCTCACGACCACATCATGTCTACAAATTAAAAAAGGCAATTTATAAACTCGAGCCAGCTCCTCAAGTATGGTTTGAGAACTTCAACTATCAACTTCATAGTATTGGTTATAAATAAGCAAGATTAATTACTCATTATTTTAAAAAAGATCATATTCAAGTATTATCCTCCTCCTAATTATGTGGATGACGTCATTGTTACTAGAAATGATCTTAAAAGCATTGAACATCTTAAGACATCATTGAAATTGAACTTTGAGATGAAGGATCTTGGAGAACTGAAATATTTTTTGGGTATTGAAATTCATCAATCAGATTGTGCTTAGCCAACATAAGTATATTTTTTATTTTCTCTCTAAAGCAAAGATGTTGGGAAGCAAGCCTATTTCCACCCCAGCTGAAATAAATAAGAAGTTACGGATTGAAGAAGGGGTGTTGTTACCTAATCCTTCATTGTACAAAAGTGTCGTCGGTAATCTTAAATATCTCACATTCACTCGTTTTGATATTGCTTACGCAGTGAATACAGTATGTCAATTTATGCAAGCACCCCGACAACCTCATTGGGAAGCCACTAAAAGGATTTTGAGGTATTTAAAGAGTTATATACATAATGGCTTATTTTATACTTCATCTAGTTCACCTGATCTCAAAACGTACTATGATGCAGATTGGGCAGGGTGCCTTAATGATTATAGGTCCATTACAAGATTTTGTATCTTTTTGAGAAATAGTCTCATTTCTTGAAGTAGCAAAAAGCAGGCTTCAGTATCAAAATCTAGTATTGAGTCAGAATATAGAGCAATGAGTATTATCGAGGCAGAAATTACTTGGTTTTGCATGTTTCTTAAGGAAATTGGTGTTTCCACAATTAAACCAACCATTATAGCATGTGATAATCAAAGTACTATGCGACTAGCCACAAATCCTATATTACATGGTCGTACTAAACACATGGAAGTTGATTATCACTTCATTCGAGAAAAAGTTGCATCTGGTGCTATTTTCATGACCTTTGTTCCTTCGTCCCACCAACTGGCATACATGTTACTAAAGCTCTGACAAGACTTAGACACCATGAGTCCAAATACAAACTCTCAATGCATGATGCATGCTCGGGCTATACATAAATTCCGATATACTATTTGTTCTATCGAGGGTCTTACCCTAATTGAGATAATAAGTTTCATATTTTTTCTCGCTACTTTTAAATATGTCTTTTTAGGCTTACCCCTATGTCATTTTTTAGCTCTATTACAACGTTATATAAAAAATTAAAAAAAATATCAAATCTCCTATATACTCTAAGTTGGCTAGGTGATTTTCAAATCTATAATGAAAAGGCTAAACATGTAATACAGGTCCACTATCACCCATTCTCCGGTAAAAATGTCATCGCCGAATCAAAAAAGACCGAAATCAGAAAAAGAAACGAAAAGTTAACGAAAGAAGCGGGCGGAGAAGGAGACAAGCCGTTAAACGTCGAGCATGTCGCGTGCCCGAAAAGGATCACGGGGAAGCACGCGCGCACTTCCAGGCAACCGGGGCCCACAGCTGAAACAGGAATACGTGGCTTCCTTTAAATATGACACGTGGCGATACCTGCGTGATACGGGGGAGCAGCATGCGTCTCTCAGTGTCCAACCGAGGAGACTAGCTGACCACGGGTTAATTATTAACCAGAGTCTCTGGTTATGCTCTTAACCATGGTAAGAAATTAATCGCCGATATTTCCAATTGAGCTTGCCGAGTTTTACTGGTGGTGTTTCATGGGTTCGAGTCCTGTTTCTGAATTATTTCTTTGTTTGTTATATCGAAATTAAAAGGATCCAAAAAAAATCGAAGGACGAGGTAGAGAAACGATGTTTGTGCCCTCTATCTTTATCGGTGGAACATATCTTCCATCCATAAAAATATATTGGATCGCTAGATCGGTGATTCACATCAGGTCCAAATCGGTCGGAATCAGTGAAAATATTGAAAAACAAATAAAGTAAAATAAAAATTAAAATAGGGGTTTATTCGATTGAGAATTTAGAAGGGACTTAAAAAAAACATTAGATAAGCTTTAAAGCAAAAAAAAAAAATATACATAGGGGTCCATGGGGAAACGGGTTGAGACCCATATCATCCCATAACTAGTTTAGTCTTGACAGATTTCTAACCATAAAAAAAGAAAAAAGAAAAAACAAAAGAGGCTATTTTGCTATGCAGTTCCTCATCGTTTCCGTTGTTTTTGTGGGCATGTTTGTAATTTAATGGATTTCTCCTAATTTCTTATTATTTTTAATATTTAATAGTAGCATTTTTTAGAAATTTACCAAAAATACACGCAAGAGTTGAACTACTTGCCAATTTATCCTAGGTGTAATTTGATAAAGATATTTGAAATTCGATAAAAAAAATTATGGGTGAGATGTTAATAGTTTAGATCTTAACCCTAGATTATACAGTGGATTAGAGTGAAATATCAACTAACATTTGAAAATGCAAATATAGGTTGGAATAATAATGAAGTTCAGTTCAACCTTAATCAAGCTTTCATAATCTTGGTTTGGTCGTTAGGGCA
The DNA here is from genome assembly GCF_054954075.1 of Amborella trichopoda. NCBI lineage: Eukaryota > Viridiplantae > Streptophyta > Magnoliopsida > Amborellales > Amborellaceae > Amborella > Amborella trichopoda. Next base: position 4,587,989 of record NC_142340.1, read on the forward strand.
CAAGGACTTCAACACAAAGTCCACTGTTGGGGGGCCTAACTAACCGACCAAATGAAATTAAAATGTAAACCAAAAACAAGTTCTTATTTATGGCTGAATCTATTTGAACTTCTCAAGAATTTTGCGTATTGGGGTTGTGTTCATTGTTTGTTCAAAGAATCCAATCCTGTCTCAAAAACAGGGGGCTTTTTGGATGACTTGAGCATGACAACAAAGTTTGCCAAACTACAAGATTTTTCTCTTTCCTTCGACAATGTTATCAATAAATCACAATAATTTTATCATAATGGTCGTGTGTTCCTTAAAATAGAAAAATCCTTCCAAACAAGGTCTCGTGTTCTTATTATTGTTATTATTATTCAAAGTTATCCGTATCTTTAATTACAAATTACTTTGGATTAACGTAAATTTACTATTGACATGGAGATCATGAATATGAAAAATAAATAAAATAAAAAACTAGAAATAATAATTATATTAAAAAAACATTTGGGCCGTTAGTTATAATTGTTTTTAGATGGACCACGTATTTGCATCCATCTATGCTTTATACTTTTGGACTGCGTATTGTAGAAATGCGGTTCAGCCCGCATAAAACAATTTTCATTTAAAAATTGCGTGAAATTTGTATGAGAAAGTAGTTCATGCGTTAGGGGACACACTTCTACAACATCACGCTAAGCATCCACATGATGTCCTATCTAAATTTTAAATCAATGATTTCAAAGTTTTATTTTCAAACCTAATGTATTTGTTCAAATTCGTAGTTGAGATTTTCATTTCTAAAAATTTTGAATCCAAGAGGACGCATTTTAATAAATGAGTCGAACGACTCATAGAAACCTTGTCCAATTTGTATTGTATGCAATTTATATGTAACTTAATATCTATTCTAGGTTGATCTTGGGTTATCTTTTTCGTTGGCCCTAATTTTGAGGATTGGGGGGTTAAGTTCGGGTTTGATATATTAAATAAGATTATTATGCACTTTTGCTCAGAGACATACCCCAGTAGAAAGATTTATCATGCAATTTTTAAGAGCCGTTGCAGCGGCGGTATCATGAATAATCTTGGTTTGTAATTTATAGATGTAGTCACATATGTGATAAACCACATAAATTCAATGTGTTATTTTATTATTATCTTCAATTGCTCCGTATTTTGATCCTTAGTCATAATTTTATCGTAATTTTTCATATTTTCATGGGGTTTTTTAACCGTTTTAACACACCGTACACTTTGCATCACAAACAACAAAATTTTAATAGAATTTTAAGGCAAGGTAGATAATGGGGTGGAGATCTTTTTTAACGAATCGGGAGCAGGAACACCTAAAATCGACTAGAATAAATAAATAAATAAGATATGGACTTTACAATAAATAAAATAAATTATTGAGGGATATTAATATATATAAAAGAAAAATAATTTGATACGGCTGCAACCTTTGAAAACCTCACCTTATAACTCATCAAAATTTACAATTTAAACATTGAAAAATCTTTACATGGATAACCTCATAAAAGTAGAGTCGTAAAAAAAAAAAAAAAATTCAAACTCTAAAAGTAATATATTGTAAAAAATGATCTAAACCATTTATTTTACCTTCAAAATAAGTATTCACATATCTATAGCATTTTAATGACATTCAAATTTTATTGTAGATGTTGGAAATAGATTTTATATTATATTTATGTTGCGAAGGTGCTTTCCGGGTGAAGATTTGAGATGAGAATTTATTTTGTTTTGTTAAAGCCCAAGCCTTATAAACTTCATCCAGTATAAAATAATGTAATAATGAAATAAACTTAGAAAAAGGAGGATACAAAAAAAGGTTATTTCAAGACAAGGAATCATGGAATCTGCGTGTTTTAGCGAGAGAAACCTGAAAAACGGATCATACAAATCTGGTGAACAGAGACGTCCCATGCTTTCCTGATATATCAATGATTAAGCTTTTCAAAATTTCAGTGAGTTTCAGTATATTTCGACGAAATTTTATCGCCCTAAACTATCCGAAAACCCACGCAAAGCATCGTCAAATTTGTCCGCTTACGTTGGCTGCTCCACACTTACCGCGAGATTTGGCGAAAATCGGTGAAAATTTGACGGTGAAATTTTTGTTTTCTACACGTGCATAAAAAACCCTTGCCAATATTTCGAAAACCGAAATTTCGGATGCGCACGTCGATCGTGTCCCTTGCGTGAGCAGGCCGAACTCGTCGCGTAAAAAGGTTTAGTTTTTTGAGGTGTGAGGTGGAATCTCGCTGCTGTTTTATTTCAGTTCGTACTCTCTCTCTCTAGAATACCATTTCTCTCTCTCTCTCTCCTCTTCTTCTTCTTGTGAGCTTTCTGGTTTTTCCTGCCTTTGGTTAGTGGCTTTTTCTGGTGTGATTTTGGCTTTGTTTTGTTGCGTTTTCAATCCTTGTGTTATGTCATAGTTTCTGTAACTCTAGCGCCTGTTTTCCGGTCTATTAATGGCTATTCCGGCGAAAATTTGTTACTTCTGATCTGGGTTTTCCTTATTTTGTAAGACTTCCGACCTGTGATGGGTTTTTCCGGCGAAGAATGATATGTTCATTTTCCCTTATGTGTCTTGTTTCTTTGCTGTGTTTTGAACTCTTTTATTGTATGTCGTTACTCTGACTGTCGTGGTCAGTTTCCGGGCCACTAAAGACTGGAGGTTTGACAGCTTCCGGTCGTTTACTGGTTTTCCGGCCAATAAGAGCAGTGGATCCTTAACCTGGGTTTAATTACTTGTTCTGTACTTCTCGACTCTGAGAAAATTTGGGTTTTCTCTCTGGTTTTTTAATCCATGAAATTCCGAGTCTGGGTTTCTTCGTTAACATGTTTGTTATGTTTTATTCTTCTCTCTCCAATCATTCTTATTTCATTTGAAAATTTTAATCCCCTCTCATCTTCTTAGGCTCTTTAAACTCGCAAGCTAGAATTTTCAGTTACTATATGTTCGCCTTTTCCTCTGATTCTGATTACCCAAGTGCATTTTCCGTTGATATTCACTGCCAACCTGAATTTTCCGGTGACCCACTTATTTTTCCGGCTGTTAAGGTAAATTGCCAACCCCCAACATGAGCGAAGAAGGAGAAATGAATCCTAATCAGAATGCACCTCCATTTCTTCAAATGATGCTAGAAAATGGCAAAATTTCTCAGAGAAATGGAGTCGAAAAGGAAGAGAGAGAAAGTTTTAGGGTTTTGGAGGAGGGGAGGCTTGGGCCCAAAACCAGGGAGACGGAGCTTCGACTGGGTCCTCCTGGTGATTACCAGGCCCTCAATTGTCCATCTCCAGTTTCCAAGAATGGCAGTTTTTGTGGAGCAAAACGTGGTTTTCAAGACACTGTAGCATCAAAACCAGCAACTAGCGAGAGAAACCAAAAGCTTTCAGGCGAAGAAGCAGGGCTACTTCGGCAACAGCCAGCTTTCTCTCTCTACCAAAAATCACTTCACCAAAAAACCCCAACTTTTCTTCTATCAAAACAGGCCTCGCCATCGACTCTAGTGAGAGAAACAGCAAGCGCAAAAATGGAAACACAAAAGAGAGATGAGAGAGAAACTGTTCTATCTGCTCCATCCAATCTCAAGAAACCAAGTATGGGGAGCTCTGAAGAGAGGTAAAATAAATTTAAATAAAAATAAGATAATAATTTCCACCTTTTTAACTATTTATGGTAACTGCAAATTTCAGGTTTTGTGGATATAAGTGGTTTAACATCAACTTAAACCCAATCTTTTACTGTTCTTCTTTCTTGGGTATGGTTTCTATAAGGTTGGTTTCTATAAGGTTGCAACCTTAGAACAATCCAATTACGGCGCACCTACAAACTTTATCATGTGATGTAATTTTGGCGTAAAAAATTTTTATTATCTCAAAACCTATTTTCATATCTTCATTATAAAATTTTAAACTTCAAAAATATTTAAAATCAAGTAGATTTATAAATATATGAAAATCTTGAAAATAGATTATTTGGATAAAGCGTTGAAAGATGCACTATTTTTAAGATTCAATCTTTTTTTTTTCAATATTCAATATTAATTCAGGGGTTTTTCAATATTAAAACAACCTTTTCCTATTGATGTTTTTGGTAGATCTTTAATTCAACTTTATACAAAGTTTTTCCTTTTTCTAATCACGGTAAATTATTGTACGCCAGTGGACTATTATTCCATGGTTTCGAGTTTGGTATTTTTTTTTTTTTTAAAGCTGCCGCGGGTCTATACTATACGTTATCTCCTCTTGCAGTAGGAAGGCTTCTTGGGAGAATTTTTTTTTAATCAAGCACTTTGTGGTATATGTGGATATATATGTTTCAATTGGTCCCAGCTTATTTTACACACTAATTGGCACCCAGTTTGGTGCAAAAAAACTCGCCCATGCCTAAAATTTTGGGATATACATTAGTATTTGGGATATACATTAGTATTATCATATGATTTTCCATGGAAAAATTTGGATGTTGAGTTCTTAAAACTCCTAAATCTTGCCCTCGAATTTGGACTTATTTTGTTTAGTGTTAATTTATTTGAATTTTTTTTTTTTTTCCTTTGATGTTGGTTGGTGGATTCTAAAACTTAGATCGTCCAAATTTGGGTACCAAAAAGCACCCCTCCCTCTAACCCGAGGGAGCAAATTGACAGTACGCTCTCGAGGGAGCAGAAAATCATTTAGCTTTTTTTTTAAGTTTACGAAGCAGTTTCTATGGAGTGTTTTAATTCATTGTGGCGAAATGACTGAACTACCCCCATGTCGCGGAACTTGACGGCATTGAAATGGCTGAAGAACTTTTCCCCAAGGACGTCTTCGTCCTGAATATTTCGAAAGGACGCAAATGGCTATAGAATTGGGCTTTATTTGTACGGGTGTTAATCGGGTACCCAAACCGGGTCTTGGTCCGGTTTCTGCTGCACCACTTGATGGGACGGGTTTAGTGTCAACCCAACCCATATTGGAGCCGAGTTTTTATCCAGCTTGGACCCTATTCGGTCGGGTTAGGGTACCCAACTTGGTATGTATAAGTATAAAATATGTACCTATATATTATAATATAAAATAAAGTTTTATTTTTAGACCCATGCTCGACCCGACTTGTTGGATCCGGTTCGAAATGACTTGACCCAACCCGAACCCTGGCCCAAGTTAGACCGGTTCCGACCCGATCCGTTGCTTTGTGCCCCATTCACTCTCAAGGACTTGCGATTTTCAAATCCTGTCGTTATCTAGACCACTTTTTTTATTTCTTTTCCACAGTTTTTTTTTTCTTTTCTTTGTCTTTTGACTTGCTGGGAATTGGAATGGTGAGTGCACAAGTGGGCACCCCCGTTTTCAAAAACTGATGTCAACTAGGATAGGTAAATTCTTATTTTGGAGCAAAAGATAAATATATTATTATTTTTTATTTTTTATAGAGAACTATCAATTAAATGATCTAACCACTTTACAAATTTGATTTACAAATTCATCGAGGAGGTCAAATGATCCTATTTAAGTTTCATTTGAATGGGTTATCTTGAAGAAATTAAAAAATAACCATATTACCCCTATAAATCACTGTCATTTCCTCTTTTCCTTTTATCTACAAATCACTACTATTTGGATTATTTGAGAATTTGATAACTTCGGCATAACAAATATGGAGAAAGTTTATATAGCACCTAAAAAATCAAGTAGAAAAAAGTTTATCTATAAATCACTACTATTTGGATTATTTGAGAATTTGATAACTTCGGCATAACAAATATGGAGAAAGTTTATATAGCACCTAAAAAATCAAGTAGAAAAAAGTGCTTAGAAGCTTGAAAACATTTCTATTGATCATCTTGACCTTGTGATGTATTTATATAAAAAAAGAAAAAGGAACCTAAAAGTAGTGCCTCTTGTGACAAGTTATCTGGATCATTTATGTTCAAGCGTTTATAGATATGTTTCATTTAAATATTTTTTATAATTTTATATTTTATGATTATGGTTAAATAATCCTAAGGGTTCTGACATGAAAACTACATCTTCTTTGTAAAATTTAGAGGTGAGCCTTGTATAATATATAGGGTGGCTACCTTATACAAACCTCACCCAACAAAGATTAGATTTTTTCATTAATAGTAAATCCTCTACCTATTTAGTGATTTATAGGGGCAATTTGGGTATTTTTTATTTTTTTCGATGAAGTATCTTGTTGAAATGAGAACTAAAAATCAGCATTTGCCTTGTTAAATAAGATCACTTGACCACCTTAACGATCATCTAAGATAGTTTACCTTATTTGTAAGTGTACTATTTAAATTAATTCCCAATTGATTTCCAATTTCCACACTAACAAAGTCCCCACATGAACTCGTTACGACGATAATCCTCTTTGAATTTTCAACAAGATGAACTTCTTACAACTATAATTCTCTTTTGAATTTTCTAGAATTAGATATGCTAGAATATGCATTCATGCATTTGTGCAACGTTTAACTACTTGGCCGAGTTATTCATACTCAGCCCCTTGCTAGCTAAGTACTTTGGTGCAACTCAGGTCCCTTGAATAATTTAAAAAAATTGTAAAGAAATGTATAAAAATTTAGGATCATCATCGCCATCCGATGCTAGTAATCTCGCTTTCTCATAAAATTTCAGGGCTGGCCGAGTGGTGGGGTGGCCTCCCATTCGCTCCTTTCGCAAGAACCTCACAAGTACTTCTTCAAAACCTCAACCACAGCCCATCAATGAGCCCATCAATGGCTCCTCTGAAAACCTTGAAAAACAAGAGGCTCCCAAGAAAGGAATGTTTGTGAAGATAAACATGGATGGAATACCAATTGGAAGGAAGGTGGATCTCAATGCGTATAGGAGCTATGAAAAGCTCTCCGGTGCAGTCGATGAACTCTTTAGAGGCCTCTTAGCAGGTTCCGGACTGCTAATCCTTTCTTTTGTAGTAAAAAATGGCTGCCCATTACAATTTTGAGCTGCTCAATATGATTGATGAAATGGGTTTTTGTTCTTCTTCTTTATTCGTTTTGGTGTTTCAGCTCAGAGTGATTCTAGTGCTTCTTCAACTCAGAGTGGAATTGGAGAAAAACTTAGAGGTTTATTGGATGGAAGTGGAGAATACACATTAGTTTATGAAGACAATGAAGGAGACAGAATGCTTGTTGGAGATGTTCCATGGGAGTAAGTTTTCTATAAATTTCAATACTGATTTCGAAGTTTCGGCATAATTCTGAACATTCTCTCTCTCAATCTTATAGTAATGCAATTATGATTTGTAAGAGAGGTCATAATAGCTCTTCTTTTTCGGAAACTTGCAGGATGTTTGTGAGCACTGTGAAGAGGCTTCGTGTTTTAAAGAGTTCCGAACTTTCTGGTTTGTGCAGTGAGTATTTCTGTTATCCCCTTCATCTCTGCATTTGAAACTTAAGCACTGATTTTTCTCCTCTCTCATTCTTAAGAGGACCAGCAATGACATGCAGGGCTGTAAATGGGCGTGGATCCAACCTTATTGAGTCCAACTTGGACACGGACCCGATCCAGACCTGGATTGGTTGGACTTGGCCCCTAACCGGGTCGGGTCTATGTCAAATGGACTGGGAGCCAATCGACCTAACCCACCAGGTCCATTTCAAGGGTCCAAATTCAGACCCAGTTCTGGTCGGCCTGATACAATTGAGACCCGTAGCGACATGGGTCTTATGTGATTGTGCCTTGTGTGAAAGAGAGATTTGAACTTTTGATAAATGACTGTTTTCTTTTCTTTATATGGGACAGCATATTGGTGAGAATATGAGTAATTGTTATTCATAAATGATGTGATGGCAGTTACAAGTGGTCGACAGGAAGCATCATCAGCAACTGAAGATTGTTTGGTAGTGAAATGAAGAAGAAGAGGCCAGCCTTCTTGTTTTATGTTTCTGAGGTAGTTACCTCTCACCTCGTTTCTTTTGGAATCCTTCTCTTTTTAGGTACTCTTGGCACACAAGGTCTCATAACTTTTGAAAATCTCTCTCTCTCTCTCTACAGGTCTCTCTCTCTATAGGTCTCTCTCTCAAAGAGTTATGGCTTGGACTTGCTGTTCTCTCTCTAGATAGTCATTTGTACTTGGACTTAGCTGTTCTCTCTTTTAGGTAAAATCTGCTAAGACAATGTCTCTCTCTCCACAAGAGTAATGGACTTGGACTTACCATTCCTGTCTATTCCTGTTCTAGTAGTTGGTTGGGCAAAGCTCTAAAGCTCTCTCTTTATACAAGAGTTATGGACATGGACTTAGCTATTCCTTTTTAAGTAGTTTGTCGGGCATACGTCTAAAACACGTACGTACTCTCTTCTCCAATGTTGTCAGATTCGTTTCGCTTCAGCCGAAGTCTTCGGATTTTCGGCCTAGACCGAAGCGAAGCAAAGCTCTAGTGCATCCCCTTTGGTCTGCTTTTGGGGCCGGTTTGGCCCACCTCGGTTTGATTCGCTGAAACACAAAAATGTCTATTACAAAGGCAATTCTGTGCTTTGGCCTGCATCGGTATGATTCGACCTCTTCAGTTGAAGCTTCGGCCCCTTCAGTCGAAGCATAGAATTGTCTTTTTTTTATTGAATTTTTTATTTTTAAATTTGTTATTATTTTTATATATTAATACATACTTTATTAACATTAATTTTTTTAAAATATTTTAAAGTCTTTCTCCGAATCTGAATCGGCCGAAGCAACTGAATTGTTTCATTTTTCCTACCAAACCAAAAAAGACTCCAAAATGAATATGGCAAAACTACTCTTCTCTCTCTGTTCATAGCTTTTTGGTCTTTGCAGGTGTATATGCGGGAGAAAATTGAACAGAAAAATTGAGAAATGGGGAAAGACGGAGTGGTGGCAAAAGAGTAGCAGGATTATGATTTTGGGTTCTTTATTGCTTTTTCCAAATAGTTTGTCTCTCTATACCTTTGGGCAAAGTTCTCCAGCGATGGGTATATGGAGTTGTGTTTAAACTTGGTGTTGTTCTTCATCTTAATATTCGGTTTTGTCTTTGTGAATATGGTGACAAAAGGAATGATGTGAGACTCGTATGGAATAATGAAGGGATGGTTGGCTTTTCCATCTGCGCTTTTTGGTATGGGGTTGATTGGGTTGGCATCCTTCCAAATTCAGTGTCTTTAATCAGTGCCTGAAATACACATATTTCTTGGATACTACTGCGTAGATCATCATGGCGATATAATACATTGACGTTACTGACATTTTATACCCCGAACCCGGACTCAACCCAAAACAACAAAAATAATGCTAAAATATTTCTAAATATTTTGTTAAATCTATACAAATATTATTATTAAAATATATAGTATATTAATTTAAATATTATGTATTAAGTACTATTTAAATACTAACACTATCAGTTCGGGTCTACATGGATCAAGATCTAGACTAGAATAGTGTTTGGGTCTAAATCTTGGACTTGGAGTCAACCCGATGGGTTCAATTTTTGGACCCAGACCCAGAACCAAGTCAAGTCCGGGTCCATTGCCACCCCTAGATCTTGTAAGCCCATTTGCTTGATAAGGTTATAATTATCCTTTAACCTTTCAGTGTTTTAAAACCCGGTGTTTGGATGGCATTTGGTCAGATTAATGAATCTAAGATGGTACTACTTTTGGTCTGGTTCCCTTAAAAAATCTTACCTTATATATATATATATATATATATATATATATATATATATAGTAAAAGATCCTATCATCCCATGGGGTGACAGTTACAGTGTCAGCCAACGGTCTAAATTGAATTTCGATTCAATCCGGTGGTCACGATTTTATTTCATATTTAAATTTTTATTTTTTTATATATAAATCCAAATCACTTGATATTTTAAGTGTCTATTCTTAAAAAATATTAGAATCTAACAAAAATATTAAAAACTAATTTGAAAAATATAAATTGATCAAAATACAATCGAAATTTTTTAGGGGTATTTTGGTCAATTTATATTTTACAAAAAAAAATTATAAATTTTTATTAGGTGTGCCTTGATGAGTAAAATATACATCTAAATTTTCAAGTAATTTGGATTTATAAAAAAAAAAAAAATTCAAATACGAAATAAAATCATGATCGTTAACTCAGTCTAAATTCAATTTGGACTATTGGCTGACATTGTAGTAATCAACTCATGAGTTGACAGCATCTATTCCCTATATATAATATATATAAATAAAGATTATTTAATGGTTTATTATGTCCCCAACTTATATACCCCTATCTTAATTTTGTTTTATTTTATATATTTTAACTATTTTTTTGGATCACCATTTCGACCGATTTAAATGCAATCCAACTATCTAAATAGGATTTGTGGTGAACAATTCATTCCAATGATTCGGGTTTTAAAACACTATCCTTTACAAGTAATTGTGAAATCCAACAACATAGTGTTATAATTATAAAAACTAGACTAATCAGTCCAATTGCTTAAAATGCCGACTAGTGCCTTGGTTAGTTCAGTTTAAAGCATAAATCGGGTTTGGTAAGAAGCTAGTCAAAACGATTATTTAGAACAAGTTTGATCATTCAATTTGTTTAACAAAGTTTTGTATTTTATTTGTAACATGTTTTGTTTTTAAACTTTTTATTCTTGTTTTTTTTTAGTTTTTTAAAAATCAGATCTAACTCAATCAAAACAGTTTAACTGATTTGGGTGAACTAGACCCCTCACCTTGTGCCTAAGGTATGTTGAGAATTAAAAAATGGTATGTTGAGAATTAAAAAATAATAGTTAACTTGGATTTGAGCCTAATCAATAGACACGCATAGGTATTAGATTTTATATACAATGACTCTTGATAGTTTAGGGTGTGCCATAAAGTCAGACTTTTTTAAAATGTGAACACATCTCGCCATTCAATTTCAAATCCAATGGTTAGGGTGATTTTGACATCCTTGTTTGGTCGTGTTATACTTTTACTTATATATCCCCAGATTTAGGAATGAAAATCTTGTTATACGTCTCATTCATTTAAAATTGGAATATTGCTGTAAGGATGGTTTCTAAGGCATAGACCCTATGAAGAAAAGCAAGGCTTAACCTACAAAGAGGAATCGAGCCAAGTCCTATACCATACCAAAAGTAGTTCAATCCCAACTAATTCCCATCCACATCGCCAATCAGGATAAAAAATTTCTAGGTTTCAAAACATTGGTGCAAACTATGCACTTCTTCGCGTAAAGGCCTATTTACAAATGCCGTCTTAGGTGTGAAACTTTGAGATATCTACTTTTACAATTACTAGATGAGTATTTCTAAGAACAAAAGTAGATTTCAAATTCCTAATTACTTGGATTTGACTATCCCAAAAATCAGGTGATCATTTTCTTTAAAATTAATCTCATCTCAAAGTTGGGGATTAAAATCCTCAAAATTTGGGGTCCTAAGATTACACCAAGATAAGTATTTACCTAGGGGGTGGCAATGGCTCCAAGTCCAAAATAGTATTTGGTTTGGCTCCAGGTTTTGGACCCAAAGCTGACCTTTTGGGTCCAAGATTTGGACTCATACCTAGACCCAAAGTCGGGTCCACCCATTGGGTCCTGGGTTTGGTCAAGTCCATTACCACCCTATCGAATACATTTTTGTGTTTTTTGCCCTTTTTTTGTTATTCCTTTGGCAATATTTATGAATACCCACACATACCTATATTATTGGGACCCTTTTGGGTCCAAAATTTGGACCCATACCCGGACACGAGGTTGGGTCGCAGGTCTGGTCAGATCCATAGCTACCCCTGTATTTATCCGAAGGAGGGAGTAATCTTTTGGCAAAGCTTAATAAATCTCAAAGTTGGGGAGGTTAAATTTACCCAAAGGAGGGAGTAATCTTTTGGCAAAGCTTAATAAATCACATGCTCTCTCTCTCTCTCAATTAAAAAAGAGGGAATAATTTACACAATTGCTTACATACTAGAGCAAACTCAGGCTTTCCCCCTCTATGGTGGGTCAAGACATTTGCCTGTGGGAAACAAGAAAATGTCCACATCCTAAAGGTCACCAAAAGACATTGATAGTAGTTTGGAACCTAACCAAACAAATTAAAATCAACTTATCTTAAAATTTTTGAAAGTGCCTTCTCTGGTTTTAAATAAGCTGTTACTTTGCAAGGAAGACAATGTGATGGTTGACTAATAATTATAGAAAGAGCTTTTCTCAAGTTCAGAGGATGAATGAAGATAACCAACCTTACAAGCAATGTAGACAATACTTAAGCAAGCAAAAGTAAACATTTCCTTGGAGAAAATGCAAGGGAAATGATAAATCCCTACTTATAAAATGGCAAGATGCTCCAATTATGGAGGCCAACAATTACTAGGCTCAACAAAAGAAACTATATATATTTTTTTTTTACCCAAAAAAACAAAATAAACTAGTGCAAGTGTGTGCCTGGTCTAGGTTGGCAACAAAAGCTTGGAACTACATCAATATACTAATATAAGATAACATTATAAACTAATTGCCTAATCACGAATATGATACAATGCATACAAGACCACCCTAAACATTGTAATGACATTGCAGATCATTCTTAAGTACTAGTGACTGTCTAAATTACCCATTTCCCTAGCCTTGATAAACTGATTTATCAGCCACAGTGTGCTTTGCCCTGAAATATAAGATTGTTGATAGTTTAATAGCTATTCATTGTCACAACAGATTATATAAGTTGGGTTGATAATCTTTTAGTGCTTACATTATTGCCAATAAATATGAGTCGACCCACAGAAATCCTTGGCTGAGAAGACGATGATAACAGCCATGAAATACAGGCATCCATAACTCTACATGTATCTTTCACATGATCGTGAAACCATTCCATACATTTTTCAACTTTAGGCCCTAGGCTACAAGCAAATCCCATATAGGAGTTTCTAGTACAATCAACATCACTAAAGCTTTTTTAGTTCGATTTTGAGCCTGTCATTTGGGGTATTATTTGTCATCTCCTCTTCTTCCCCTATATTACCTAAGAATTCTCTAAGCAGCATGTAGATAGGGTTTCAGATGTTTTTGGGCTCTTCAAACTTAATTGCAAATGTAATGTCTGGCGTCATAAAGAGCAGAAATTAGTCACCATCTGCATCTGCCAAAGACTGGATAAGACATGTCTTCACTTGTACATTTAATTTACTATTCACCTACCCAGAAGTAAGGTTTGAACCTAGTCATGTCACATTTGGAAAGAAGATCCAATTCCTAACCACATTGAGCTTGCAGAAGCCCATGAGAAAAATGGTAGATGTCTTAGCATGGAAATACAACCAACTGCAAGTCATAAATTTCACAATTATCTCTTTGGTGCCTTTTATGTCCTGCATGATTCTCGATAGAGCAAAACAATTGTGGTAGAGGTAGTTTCTTCTAAATTCGACGTGATAAAGAGCCTTCTTGAACTCACATGCATATTCATGATTCTCTCTGTATCGTTAAAGCTGAGCAGTCACTCCATATAGATTTTCCTCTTTCAAATGCACAAAAAAGAGATCAATTTGTACACACACTAATCCAATTTGGATCAAATGAACCTGATCAAGAAAAGAACCGTTTTGATGATCCTCGATTCAACCACTGCATGGACTAACTCATCATAATCCATTTTATTTAACTGATTGTAGCCTTTTGCCACAACTTACACCTAAAACTGTCGTATGTTTCAAGCACCCACCTAGACTACTAAAGGTTTGCTTTTAGTAACAAGGACAACAACTCACGTGTCACTCTTGTTTAAGGCAACTATTTCTTCATTCATAGCATGCATCTATCCTGAAGTAAAGTTCTCCAAAAGAATAAATTTCTTTCAGTTTCACAAAGTCTAACTAACTGAAATGATGAGAAAGCAAAAAATTACCATATCAGACCCTGCAATTAAATGGCTTTGATATACCATATAAGACCTGACCAGTAATAGGACAGATATCACCAATCACCGAATACTAAGAAAATGGGGGGAATGATGTCGGATCAGATGTGAAAGTAAAGGCATGCAGAGGACAGGTATGAAGTATATAACTATGATGAAAAAGGTGAGGCCTAAAACCCACTTGATAGGATGGAGTATTATTAATACAAACCGCAATACATCTATTGTTGTAATGAATCTATTTATTATCAACACTGTGCACAGAGTGCTGCTGAGACTCCTGGTACTTTGGACAAACAGCAATACACTTATTGTTGCAATGAATCTATTTATTATCAACACTGTGCACTGGGTGCTGCTGAGACTCCTGATACTTGGATAGGAAACACAAGTAGAAAATACTTTAAGATCGTCACATATATAGACAGCAATTTCACAGAGGTTCATGTAGCAGGGAGCAATATAGAACCATGTTTCATAGCATGTAAAATGCTGTGATTTAAGAAACTGCCAAGTGTGAGAAGTGAAGGACTGACAGCCCTTATAAGATCATTATAGTCAAACGCAATTCATCTTTTTGTGAGTAACATGTCTGTGGAATTGCATAATAAAACAAACTGAATTCAAATACATGCAGCATGCAAAAGAGGATGAATATCTGATAAAGGAAAGCTTGAGCATGCTAGCATATGCTGCATTTCTTTGATGATGACTTAAGCCACACAAAAAAAAAAAGGATCTTATAGATATGGAGTATTTCATCTCCAAAAAAGGATGTTGCCTGTACTTCTCAAGCAATTCATTTGAGATAATACACATTACTTATTTCAGAAAAAATCCCAATCCATTTGCTTCAATCGATGGAAAGTATAATCAAATCCAATGACTTATAAATGTTACAACCATATTGTTCTCCAATTAGAATCTGATATTTTATGCTGCCTATGCCTGCAAGTCCTTAAATTCCAGCAAAGTCAATTTCGTAATGTTTCACAAATCAAAGCCTCTCTAGGCTACATAAATCAGGTATAACTTTTGGTTATTAACAAATCAATTATGATCCTAAAGTTTCTGATCATTCCACTACCCTTACATCTTCCAATTTTTGTTCATTCCCCTTCAGCAGGTAATATATATCAATGACTCGAAGATAGAGAATAAGATAAACAAATGAAACATTCGAAGATAGAGAATAAGAACGGTAGAACTGGACTTCAGTTCCAAGCACCAATTTAGCAAGAGCATGCCTGATTCTTTGTTAGAAAGGGAAGAGCATGATGGAAATTTCAAACTAGAAGCAAGAATACAATGCAAATCGTGAGATATTTAGAGCAGATAAAGCATAAGCAAGATAAACAACCCCAAGGATCTTGAATAAGATTCAAGTAGAAGATGCCAGTTTCTATTAGTTTGTGGAAGAAATCAACAATAGTAATGCATGTTGCTTGGCAATAGAAGCATTATCACAGGGCTTAGAGGAGGGAATGTGACTTTCAAGTTCCGACCATACTTACCTAGTTTGTATTTAAATGGGCCAAGTCAAATCTAACTCAAGAAAGGAGGTCCATATTTTGCAATGCCTGAACAATGAGTGGCTTTCTTCCTTTTTTCTTTTTTTTATTGCAATTGTTCCATGTTTCTCAATTTTTTGGGAAGTGGTGGATGACTGGTGATCTGCAAATGAAGAAGGTTTGTTTGACCAATGACGAAACAATGCACACAAATATGTATATCAGCTGTAATCTTACTATGGGAAACGGGAAACCAGGAATGTTCCAGTTTCATCAGATGTCCCTAAATGGACTAATTTTTTTATTGGTAACTAGGAACAGTAATCCATAGATAAATAATCTTATATCCTTGTCATTACAAGAAAAAGAGACATCACTGCATCTTTATAGTCAAAATCAACATTTATTATCAAAAAGGAAGAATGAATCATTTACATCACAACATTTTCTCTGAGGGAAATTTATCAAAATGTACCTAAGAGATGAACTATTTAACACTTATTTGTTTTCATCTAATTTCAAAAACCCATCAAGATTCACGTGACCATGAGGTGGAATAATTCAAAACGGGAAAATGTTTAGTAGATAAACTAGGTACATTTCGATAAATTTTCCTTCCTCTAAAGAAAAACTTATTTTTTATATTTATAGAAGGTATTAAAAAATTTAGGAGTATTCCAAAACAAAAAAGACGCTCTTAACTGTAAGTATGTAACTTGCAGGGATAAAACCTGATTTTATTCTCTTCAGCTGTAAATGGAAACATCTGATGATATGGCAATGCATAGTGTTATGAGAAATACATATCTCCAAGAAAAAACATATCATTAAATCTTCTTATCCAAATTAACAAAATACATTCCATAGTATCGACCAATACAAACTGAAATATGTCAATACATATCCTGAGTTTATTCTATATAGGTGAATGGCGTCTTTGGAATGATTTCAAGATACTCTATTATCTTTCAAACTTCAGCAATTAGAACTGGTTCTCTTTTAATTGTAATTTATAAGCACAAAATTCCCCAGTAATACTAGCACTAATCATCATCATCATCAAATGTCTTTTCCACCATTCTGCTCTATTAAAGCCCATACCCTCAATGAGGCTATAAATTCTCATATCTTTTCTCACTACTTCCGACCATGTCCTTTTGGGCCTATTCCTTGCCCTCTTTGAGCATTCCACTTGAATTAACTTGCACTTCCTAACAGGTATTGTACTAAGTCTATGCCACACATGGCCCACTCACCTAAGTCTACTTTCTATTATTTGATGGCCTATTGGTGCCACACCTAAATTCTCAAGAAAAAAATATAAAAAATTGTATTCTAATCTACAAATTTCATTCCAAGAAAAAACACCAAGTGCACCTTTTTATCAAAATCCATCATCAGTATGCTTATAATAATAATTCCGGAGGAGAATATGATCAGAAGATACATAAACCCCAAATTGATGCCTTTCCACAAGAATTCCCTCTATAATTCTTTAATGCAAATTCTCATTCATTCAGTGACCAAAGCATACAATTTATAGAATTATTTCTATGCACCAAAAGCAAACATCAAGCCTTGACTAATGAAACCAAAACCTAGCCATAAATTGCTTTTCATATACCATGTAACCAGGATAAATGACTTCTTTATCCCAGTAAATGACTTTTGATATACCATGTAAATGGGAATTATGGGATGAATGGCTTCTTCTTTTTGTTTGTTTGTTTTTGGGGGTGAATGGATGACTGGCTTCTTGATCCCATGTAAATGGCTTTTGATATACTATATGAAACCTATCCATTTACATGCAATTAACGTCATTTTTCAGCAAAAGAAATATGAGGATCAATTCTACGTTTATTAAAGATATAGAATTCAACAATTTCCATGCTATGCTTTTGATATATTGAAATGGCTTCTATGAACTGTCGCTTCACCAATCCATTAGTCATTTTTCAGCAAAAGAATATAAGGAGCGAGTCTACGTTTATTATATAAAATTCAACAATTTCCATGCTATGCTTTTGATATATTGAAATGGCTTCTATAAACTGTCGCTTCACTTATCAAATTTAAGGTTAAAAAATTTCTCTATTAAAGAAGCAGATCTGAACCTAGAGGAAATTTGCATTCAGGTGAGCCATAGAAGGTTTCATTGATTAACCGACTGGTTGTATCAATATCTAAGAACTAAGAAATTACTTGGCATTTGAAAACTAAATATCTGGTTAAAAAGTAACAAGAAAGGAAAAACAAATGAGGAATGAGACAACAAAGAAAGGAAGAAAAACCATAAAGATTATACACATGTTGAGATATATGTATTATATTTATTAGTTTGTATTGTCTTTTGTTACGGGAGTAACTCTATCATTTTAACCCCTCCTTCACATCTAATATGTACTCACATTAAGAGATTCAATAAACGGATTGTCCACTAGTTGTCAATTGGGCAAGCATAAGGAACTTCCTTTTATGCATAGCGATATTGTCACTCTCGAAACATTTGAACTGGTGGACTCAGATGTTTAGGGACCTCTAACTGATTATGTGCATGGATATAGATATTTTTATCTTATCTTTTATTGATCATTGCACTAGATACACTTGCTTGTACTTGATCAAATATGAATCTGAGGTCATGGAACTTTTTAAGCGATTCCAAGTAAATTTGAAAATGATTTTGGGTAACAAATTCAAATGCTTAGATCAGATCAAGGGGAAGAATATATTGATTACTGACCATAATTCAAATGTTGTCTAACAACTAAGGGAACCTTGCATCAATTCTCATGTCCATACATCATATAACAGCATGAAATTGTCGATTGTAAAAAACCTCATATTGTGGAAACTGCTTAGGCCATGATGTATGATTATCATTTACCCTCATTTTTTAGGGAAGAAGCTTTTCTCTCAGTAGTCTATCTCATCAATCACCTCAATGTGCGGCAAAACACCTTATTACAAGCTCTATGGGGTATCCCCTGATTATTCAAGCTAGTGCAATTTTAAATGTGTGTGCTTCACCCATACTGCTACCTCAATGCGCAATAAATTCCAATCAAAAGCTTCGTGCAGAGAATTTGTGGGTTAAAATTCTGATCATAAGGGCTATAGATGTTATACCCCTTCATCACGGAATGTAGTCACATCTTTACAACTTATTCTCATTCTTGTGATACTACATCATTTTTTCTCAGGACACCAGATCACAAGAACACTTGTGCATCTCAGTCTTTACTAATTGAAGCATCTGCACCATTGCTAGTGACTTCTAATCTAGGTGCTTCAGCTACATGATTACTAACTCTATCCATAATTCACTTCCATCATGGAGATACATGTTAATCCTTCAAACCAGTTCACATAGATTTCATCACCAACTCCTTGAAGATCTGAATGTAGTCAACACGCAAGCTCTAGCTCCATAAAAAATAAAGGAACCCATCTCTTCTGAAGATGCAACACTCATAGATGCCATGCATGAAGAGTATTTATAGCCCTTCATCACAGAAAGTAGTCACAACTTTACAACTGATTCTCATCCTTGTGACACTGGGTTACATTAATTTCTTTCTCATGACATCAGATCACAAGAACACTTGTGCATCCCAATATTTATTAATTGCGGCATCTGCATCAGTGCTAGTGACTTCTAATATACGTGCCTCAGCTACATGTAATGGTACCAACTCTATCCATCACTCACTTCCATTGGAGAGATAAAATGATCCGTTCACATAGACTACATCACCTACTCCTTGAATGTAGCAGCTCTTGCTATCGAGTTTAAGAGTCACTCTCATGAGCATGGAGCTTCTATGCTGGAAGCATAAAAAATAAAAGAACCCATCTCTTCTGAAGATATAACATGACATCCTCACTGGATAGATTCCATGCATGAAGAGATTCCCTTATATTGAAATGAGCAATGGGAGTTGGTCCCATTGCTGTCAGATAAAAACGCTGTTGGTTCTAAATCAGTATATAGAAACACAAGCAAGATAGCAGTACTGAAATATTTAGAGCTCGCCTAGTAGCCAAAGATTATAACCAAGTATATGTGTTAGACCATGATGAAACCTTTAGCCCTGTGGTTGAATCACTAGAAAAATTATTCTCTCCTTGGTCATCATAGAAGAATGAGAGTTGTAACAACTAGATGTGAAAATGCATTTCTCTATGGGGCTTTGGAAGGAGATGTGTATATGGTTCAACTTCTGGCCCTTATTAGCAACAAATTTCTTCATCTTGTGTAAGCTAAAGAAGATAATACAGGGGTAAAACATGCTCTAATGGCTTGATCTGAAATATCTCAAGCAGTGATGAAAGAAAGGGTTTCACGCACTGTTATGCTGACCATCCATTGTTCATTAATCAAGGAAATTCAGGATTACTTTTCATGTTTTTATATACAGATTATATAATCATTACTGGAAATAACAATGAAGGAATCACTTACGTAAAGACCAAGGTAAATGAGTACTTAACATGAAGGATCTTGAAAACTTCAAATACGTTTTTTGGTATCAAGACACATCGGTGGCCTGAGGGTCTACTCTTAACCCAGCAAAGATATTCTCTAGGGCCACTTGAAAATTTTAATTTACTTGATTGTAAGCTAATTGGTGTCCCCGCTACAGAGAGTGGGAGCTTATATTGATGAAAGACAACTACTAACAGATGCTACCAGATACAGATTCTCATTGGTGGGCTTCCACATTTCACATTCTCAAGAACATATATAGCACATTAGCACATATACTCAAAACAGTTTATTAACATATGCAAACCCAAGAAAACAACATCTAGAAGCGACAAAAGGAATTTAAGGTTTATTAAGGGGTGGTCATTAAACACTGGACTTTAATAAGTACCTCGAGGGAAACTTGAATATGTAATTAACACAGATACTAACTTGCTAATTGGGCAAGTAGTCCAAATAATAGACCGTTCAAGGGTTCCTGAGCATTCTTGGGAAAGAAAATTGTGCAACAAGCAAGAAACTGTGGCTAAGTCAAGCACAAAATCTGAATAACAGGAATGCCAATAGCTGCATCAGAAATCATCTAGTTGTCCAACATACTTTTTGAACTTGGAATTACCTTAAAAGGTCCAACAATATTTTGACAAGTTGCCAAGTAATCCATTGCAACATGGAAAGACTAGGCATTTGAAGGTATATGTTCATTAAATAAGGAAAAATAACCCCCAGCTGATGTGGAGTTGGCCGGTTAGGCGGCCAAGGGTCCTGGCCGCCTAAGTGGGAAGACTAGGCATTTGCTGCCCATACCTGGCCGCCTAGGCGGCCAGGTGTCCGAATTTTTTAACATTGTTGAAGATAATGTAATCATGATGATCTATATACATGCTTGTTTGACATTATGACAAAAAAAACTCAGCAAAAAGAAAAATTGACCCAAGATAGGAACAATCTTTCCGTGTTTCTGTGTCCGCCCTGAGGGTGGAGCACTAGGATATATGCATTATATTTATTATATATGGGCTCATGTACTATGATCCCAAGGGACCATACTATCCATCTACTCCCCTAGGCAGAAGACCTAATAGGAAAGAGTTTTTTAATCCAAAGTTTTGGAAACTACAGAAAAAATTTGAAATTTAAGTTTTCTATTACTTAAATCTCACCTTCAGAAAAATTGAGGGTCTTCGTTCAATCTTGAGACTATTTTTTAAAAGTGTATAGAGAAAGCTTCAGATTTTTTTTTCCTTTCTTAGGGTAGCCTATGGGTTTTACCCAGGGAGTAAATGTACAGTAAGCTCCCACAGGAGCATGAGATCTTTTTGGCTTACTATATTGTTTTTCCAATTCTTGCTTTGTGTGGGGGTAACTCTGTCAGTTTCCCTGATACAATAAACAGATTACTCTTTTCTCAACAGAACAACATATATATTAACCTAACACCTAACAGTGAAGAACATAAAAGAAAGGAAAATTGTTTCATGCGGGCTGGACCACATTTCTACATCTGCGGTCCAGAAAGTGTAAGGCATCCATCTTAAAGATAGATGTAAGTAGGTGTTCCACCTAAAAACAATGGAAATTAAAAGTCCAAATGTTTTCTCACTAGAATTATTATTTTTAGTTTTTATAATTTATTTATTTTTTCTTATTCATGATCTCCATGGTAGATATTAGATGCCCTTAAAAATGAAGTCTTAAAATCCATGTAAGAAATAGAGTTATTAAGAGGCCCGCATTTCCTTATATGCAGGCTTGGTCGCATAGAAACCGGGTCCATAAAAAAATTCAATCTCCCACACACAATGCATTGGAGAGAGAGAGAGAGAGAGTATTGAAAGGCAGCTTTCAAGAGTGTAAGTCAAGTGTTGCTGCAAGGGATTGAGACCAAGCAACCAGTCACACATTTCTGGCTTCTAGAGCGAGAGAGAGAGAGAGAGAGAGAAAGAGAGAGAGAGTATTGACAGGCAACTTTCAAGAGTGTAAGTGAAGGATTTCAGTAAGGGTGTGACAGCGATCAATCGATTGCAAGCATTTATGGCTTCTTGAGATGGAGAGAGAGAAAGGGACCATATATTTCATCAGAGAGGAGGAAGCAAGCATTTCAGAGGGGGAGAGAGAGAGCGAGAGAGAGAGAGAGAGAGAGAGAGAAAGGGACCATATATTTCATCTGAGAGGAGGAAGCAAGCATTTCAGAGGGGGAGAGAGAGAGAGAGGGAGCAGGAACACACATTTCATCACAGAGAAAGAGAGAGAGCTCAAAACGCACTCTCTTCTGAAAACCCATTCCCTCATCTGTAGAGCTTCCAAAACTATGATCTCATTTCGTATAAAAAAAGCTTCACATTCCCAAAAAGCAGAAAAAAAAACAAAAAAAACATAAACAAAAACAAAAATAACCAATCCAAACTAAAAAAAAGAAAAAATACCAAAAAAAAAAAAAGGTTCAACAAAAAAAAAAGGCAACTTGTTATAAGAATCCTTACATTCGTATATGAACCATAAAAATACGCATGAATCTGATGCCTGGCTCCCCCTGTCTGCCTTTCTTCACTGTATATTTATATACACCCGCACAAACCGCATAAAAATACGGTCCCCATCCTATATTTTCAGCGTCTTCGTCTAACCCCGGCCAAGAAGCACCTTACTTTGGAGGCGCCGCCATATTTGGCGGAGAAACCGCGGTGGCCTCGCCAATTTTGGCGGAGAAAAGAGAAACCTCACCATTTCTGGAGGAGGAGACGGGGGGCCGCAGTTTTTGGCGAAGGTTTTCGCAGCGGTATTTAGTAGTGGAGAGACAAGCGGCTCTTTGCGTTCCCGCCCACCATTTTAAAGGGTTTTGGACTTTTGGGTATCAAATTTTTAGGAAAGGTTTTAATTTGAAAAAGAATAAAAAATAGAGAGGAAATGGAAACGACAATGTTTTTGCAATTTTCCAACTCTCTATTATTTTGGTTTTGAAATGAAGATGAGGTGATGCCTCCACCCAAAAGAAAGAAGACAAAGGAAAAAATAAAAATAAGAAAGGCTAAATTATATATTTTTATATTATTTTGGGTCGGTAAAAATGTAAACGAAAATGCTAGTGAAGGACCCGAGCTGCATGATAAAAAGTAAAGTCGCACCTCAAAAGCGTGTTGAACAATGCAGTTTTGCTTCAAGTGAAGCATCAAATTGGTCATATCAACCTCAATAGTTATTATAGATTTGAAAAATAAATATATTTCAAGCCACAAAAATAGTGTATTTTATAAAATATTTTATGAAATGTTTTTTCTCAAGTTTCCACAAATCAATTAGATTTTGTACTTTTTTGGAGCTTCAAATTTCAGAATAAGTAGTGCAAATATGTTTTTAGGTTATCATGGGGACTTCTTGCACCATAACTGCGTTTTTCGTCAAGTTTTTGATGCACAACTTTACTTTTTGATATAAAGCCTAGGCCTTAGACCAGCAGTAACCAAATGCAAAGTGTGATAGTTTACGTTCAATCTTGTTTATTACGAGTGCCCAATCATGAATTGGAGCAATTTGTGTATTTTTAATATATTTTTTGAGGAAGCAATTGAGCAAAACTTAAATTAAAAAGCAAACCCCCTAATGTTGTTTGAACCCTTTAATGATATTTTACCATATATCTCGATATTCCTGGATTTTTTTTTAACTATGTATCTTGATAAGCCACTCCAATCTTATTAAGAGGGTGTTACAACATTAGATGTAGAATATTTGTATATTACAAGTAGGTCTCTACTGTCCATTTCTCGACGATGGATGGTACAAATGAATAGTCTTTTAACATGATTTCATACATTTCTAATTATGTAAGCTATATAACATCGACTTGTGTGTTTATGGTTTTCTAGCATGTCGATACTTTAGAAACTTTAGACACTTTTTCGTGACTTTTTTTCTTGAAATCTCACTATAGAAGTACTCAAAATCATCTAAATTCTCACATCCACCGTTCTTTAAATGGTATACAGGCATGTGTGTCTGAAATACTAATTTCTGGTTGTTATTTCTAACACCATATGTGTGCTAGATACAACACATGCAGCAGCCTCTTCTATGTAAAATAAGTTGCTAGGGCGGCGCATAAAAATGGTGCATATGAAAGTTACTCTCCCTGAACACAAGTTTAACAGGCTCCTTCCTAGTCATTTATAATTTACAAACAATGTCAAAGTTACTTTAGCCTTTCTCAAACTTATGTTAGTTATTTTAAACTTGTACCACTTCTTTTTGGTGAATAAAGACTTTTAACATAGAGTTAATAGTGGATCAGAATTCATGTAACCAATCCCAATTAGTTGGAAAAAAGCTTTGACGATGGCGATGATTAACATAGAGTTAATTGTCTCTCAAAACCTTTTCCCATCTTTTAATGTTTTCAACCCATTTGATAGGTTTCAAGATATGTTTTCAACCCATTTGATAGGTTTCAAGATGTAGATTGAGAAACTTGCATTCATTTTGAAACCTCCTCATCTCAAATGCATATCTAAATGACAAGGAGATTGTCACTAATGAGAATACTTAGGGGACAACATATATTACTTTATAGTTTTGGAAGTGCTCTAGTGTTTTCTTTTACTTTGGCAAGTAGTAAAATATTGTTTTTAATATCAGCAGTGAAGAAGAAAAAGTTTGCATTGTCTATTTTTTTTCAAGTTTTGAACAGTGTGAGAGAGCTCAGTGGGGAGCTCACTTTTGGAAGCAGCCATTTTCAGTGGAGAACCTTTCAGCCTCAACATTGTATTGGTATCATGTTCTCTGACATAAAAGCAAGATAGACTTCTCAAGAGAAATATTTTTTTGTATTCTACTCTTGTAGCCTTGGAGTAAAACATGGTTGGCAACATGCATCTGTTATGATAGATTCCCGACATGATTTATCGCCTCGCAACAACATAAATGGCTAAGAAATTCATTTTATTTTCCTAAAAAATATAATTGTAGTTGTTTTTTTAGAAAATTGTTTCATGAGGGCCGGACCGCATTTCTACATATGCAGTCCAAAAAGTGTAAAGCATCCATCATAAAGATGGATGCAAGTAGGTGTTCCATCTAAAAACAATGGAAACTAACAGACCAAATGTTTTCTTACTAGAGTTATTATTTCTAGTTTTAAAATTTATTTATTTTTTTCATATTCATGATCTCCATGTTAGAAATTACCTGTCCTTAAAAATTAAGTTTTAAAATTCATCTCAAAAATAGATTTATTAAGAGGCCCGTATTTCTACATATGCGGGCTTGGCCTCATAGAAAAAGGGTCATTTTTTCTTAGCTTCAATATGACCAGATGTTCAAGAAAATTCTTTCTTTTTTCATTTTTAAAAGTTTATGCTCTGTAATTTTTTGAGGTTCAGACCTTCAATTTGCATTTAGAAAATAAAACTTTATTTTATTTATCTATCCATTTTGTATAGATGCTACTTTATTTTGTAAATATCTGATATTTAAAAGAATCGCCCAGGATAAAAAATTTACCTTTTTTTTTTTGGGTGGGGGGACTGTTACTGGATTAAATTGCATATTAGTTTCTTTCTTTTTCTGTGCCTAGATGATACCTTATACTTTTTAACTGCTTGAAACATATAAGCAAAAAAAGTTTCAATGTTGCTTAAAGGCACTCAATGGCTATCAGCTATGCCAAACCAAATACATACCTGTATATGGATAATGCACAATTACAAACGACCTAAAATGGTTAAAGGAAAAATATAGAGGAAATACCAACTATTTATTACAAAAAACTGGCTGGAAATCCACATTAATATTTCTCTGAACCATGGCAAGCCAGTGTAAGAGAATGCCAAATCTAATATCATGCCAAGCATTTGGTTTCTGTTTAGATTTAAACCATTCAAATGAATGGCATGGCCTCTCTATGTCAAGGATGTTTGGTGACTTCATATTTAAACCGTTCAAATGAATAGTATGATCTCTCTCTCTCTATCTGTACAATCAGGTGAGACATGTTTGCAAAAGCTTCTTGCTGCTGATGCTTCTTCTACTTCTTCTTGACTGTAACAGAGCATAGGATATGTAAATGTCATCAAATTATTCGACCATTTTGTAAGAAGAGGCGATACTTATCTGTGTTTTTTTTATTTGTAATTTGAGACTTTGTTAAGAATGGAACTCTAAATGTCATGTGTGACACCTTCCTACAGAGGCATTCCTACGAAAGATGGTATAACTACCATGGATGTATGGTTTGAAACGCAGTAACTTAAGCAGTAACAAATTGTTGTGAAAGAAGTCATTTAACCAAAAGCAATCTTGGGATCATTAACAACATAGGGAATAGATGTATACCCCTCTCTCTATAATTGTAATATCATATAAACCCTTGGGTCCATTTTAAGATTAACATTAACCTCTTAATGATCCTTTTTATTAGCATATTAGAATGAAAAGATCCATTAGATAATGAACTATTGCTGTTAAGCCATCTATGGCGAAGAGTCAACAATTCAAAGTGCTTTTCTTGGGTATTCTTGATCAACCAACACTGATATAATATTTACTCTCTTGCTTTTTCTAATAACCCCTTCTTATATATAGAATTCAGGAATGGGGGCTCAAGGAAGGTGGGGGAGGGGGAGGGGGAAGGGGAGGGGATTTTTTTTTGGTTTGGATAAATGATGTAATTTGGGCAATCAAAAATATGCAAAAGGGGTTACATGCCTTTTTTTTTTCTTTTAAACTTGGAGAGGCTCAATTATCTTTCCATGAACCTAAGGGTTTGTCTGTAATTATAACTTAGGCATATGTATTTTCACCATAAAAATAATCATAGAGGATCAAAAGAATTGGGCAATAAAATTAACCATCAGGAGAATGATGTTTTAAAAAAGAAATGACGACACACTTAACCTGCACCCTTCACTAAAAACTACCAAGTCAGAGTCTTTTGTGGTAATGGAGAAAGAGAGAAAGAGAGAGAAAGAGAGAGAAAGCATGACAAATATACCTAAGATTGATGTATATTACCTGTCTACAAATTCCTATAACACTCAAACTCAAGGAAGGAAGAACCATATTCATGTCACATCATAAGCTGTAGAAGACAGTTTGTATATATAAATTTTCAAGATCTGCATCTAAAAAAGAAGAGTGATTTATGTAGGGACCCTAAAATTTTAGATAAAATACGAAATGTTTCACTTATAAGATGACATTACAAAAAAGATCGGTCAATCTACTTCTTTTTTTTTATTGTGGGAAACTATTAGAAATATATCTTAAATTTTGTCTAATTAGAAAAAAACCCTCAACTTTAATAAATCTCATCTACACCATTTTCCTCAATTTTGATATTTTTTTTTATCAAAATAGCTTTTACAGTAGTCGTATTACCGTAAAGACTACCACATTATGGTACTTTAAGTACCATAATGACCAGGCTAAGCATTACGGTACTTTAAAAATCGTAATGCTTACTGGGTCTCTTTCTCCCACATCTGCTACATCTGAGAATTACGGTCTTTAAAGTACTGTAATGCTCAACTTGGTCATTATGGTACTTACAGTACCGTAATTCGTAGCTTGGTCATTTCGGTACTTAAAGTACCGTAATATAGTAGTCATTATGGTAATACGATTATTGTAACGGCTATTTTGGTTAAGAAAATGCAAAAAATGAGAAAAAAAGGGTGTGGACAGCGTTTTAAAAAACGCCGAGTCGAACCAGACTCGCCCGGTTCGACTCGGAAATAGTGAAAACGGAACCGGATCGCCCAAAAATCGGAAATCGTCCGGTTCTAGAGAGAACCGGACGATTCTGTACAGTGAATCGCCGATTCACTGTACGGAATCGGCGAGTCCGAACAGTGAATCGCCGATTCCGTACGGATATTTTTTTTTTATTTTATTTTATTTTATTTTATTTTTTTTTATTTTATTTTATTTTTTTTTATTTTTTTATTTTATTTTTTGTAATCCATGATAGATTTTTTTGTAATCCATGATCGAATTTTTTGGTTTTTTGTAACCCATAATAGAATTTTTTGTAATCCATGATCGAAATGTTTGTTTTCTTTTCTTGTAATCCATGATCGATTTTTTTGTTTTTTTTTTTTTTTTTGTAACCCATGATAGAATTTTTTGTAATCCATGATCGAATGTTTTGTAATATATGATCGAAATGTTTGTTTTTTTTTTGTAATCCATGATCGAAATGTTTGTTTGTTTTTTTTTAATCCATGATTGAATTTTTTGTTTTTTGCTTTTTTTGTAACCCATGATAGAGTTTTTTGTAATCCATGATTGAATTTTTTGTAATCCATGATCGAACTATTTTTTTCTTTTTTTGTAATCCACGATTGAATTTTTTGTTTTTTTTGTTTGTTTTTTTTTGTAATCCATGATCGAATTTTATGTAATCCATGATCGAATTTTATGTAATCCATGATCGAATTTTATGTAATCCATGATTGAATTTTTTGAAAATTTGTGATTTTTTTTGTTTAATCCATGATCGAATTTTTTTTTGTAATCCATGATAGAATTTTTTGAAAATTTGTGATTTTTTTTTTAATCCATGATCGATTTTTTTGAAAATTTGTTTTTTTTTTTTTTTAATCCATATTATTCAAAGAGAAAACGAGAGAGATGATGATTCTGAAGCCACCCTATCCCAGCCATATTATTCACATATCGAGTCCCAACAGCAACAGTGTAGGGATGAGCACGAAATACTGTAAATTAAATGCTGAATGGCGGTTCATGCAGGGAAAGAACATATCAATATTCGCATATTCATTCAAAAACATGAAAATTCTTAATGGAGTACCCTCATTTTTTATTGAATTCCTAAAAACCAATATTTATAATGAATTTTAATAATTTTTTCGGATTTTTTTGAAGCTTTATTCTGACCGATTCACCCGATTCCGATCCGAATCGCCGATTCGCCGATCCGGATCGGTTTTTAAAAAGCCCGATCCGGGTCACCGATCCGGTTTTTAAACCATTGGGTGTGGATGAAGTTTATGAAAGTTTAATTTTTTTTCCAATTAGACAAAAATTAAGATATATTTTTTATAATTTTCCCGTTAGTTTTTTCAAAAATTTCCCTCAGTCAACCTGAATTATGATTTTTAGTTTTGATTGTTTTAGTTTTTTATTGGTAGGACAATGCCTTAAAGCATAAAAAAAAAAAAGAAGTCAAAATTCGGGTTGATCGAGGGACAATTTTGAAAAAAATAAAAAATATGGGTTAACCGACCTTGTTTGTAATTTTCGCCTAAACAGAGCATTTTCTATTTTACCTAAAATTTTGAGGTTTGAGCATAAATCACTCAAAAAAGAAAATGAATAAAAATATGTTAATGACTGCATTTTAGCATGGTTTTCACGATATAGCAATAATACAAGTTTGAAAAAGTATTTATATGCATGATAAATGAGTTATTGGTGGAGCCTATGATCTAACACAAGAGGCAAAAGCTTTAATTATCTTTGTGACATAAGCTTTAATTATCTTTGTGACATTTCCAAGGATGACTGTTGGTATCATAGTCATTGGGTTTCGACTTGAGTGGTTAGCAGTTTGGGTTTCGACTTGAGTAGTTAGCAGTTGATGTTAACAAAGTTGCATTTCATGTTTGATTTATGCAATTTAACTTCTCAAAAAAAAAAACAAATCGGTGGATCATCTAAAAGATCCACTAGTTCTTTATGTTAACAATACAATCCACGAGCATTGTCAAAAAAAATAAAATTAATTAAATACAATCCATGAGTTTTTTATAACAAGACAGGAAAATATCAGAACTAATTGATCACAATATTTTTGCTTTGATGAGCCAAAACCCAACTTACTGAGGCAGTTCAGGATAAATGGTTCCAACAAGCCATGTATACTATAGTTTACATGGGTTTAAAATCTACAACACAATTTTGGTGCACAACATTGGCAACAATAACTGCGATAGTTTTAATCGAATTTTGAATTTGTATATATTAACATGGCAAGCATTTGTCTGTCTGAGTTTAGGGGATTTGCTTGATTGGTTAAGGTGTTGACAATTGCAACATTATGTCGTTCGAATCCTATCCGAATTGCCCGAATAAAGAATGTGGGGGAGTTTGCAACTCTGTTTACAAATCTATAGATAATTAAAAGGCTTATGCATTTAGTATTTATGATGTCAGACTACCTTGACTTTCTAGATCTATGTGATTTTTTCTTATATTTTTTTATAGGCGCCTCATGTTTTAGAAGTAGATGCACCAAATTTCAACTGAATTTAATGTATAAAAAAACATTAAAGTTTAAATACTTAGACATGTTCTAATCAAAATTAGACAATGAAATGATAACATTTTATGTATGGAATAAATTTATATAAAGTTGCAACTTAAAATGTAAAAGTAAGTATGCAATAATCTACACAATCTATTTTATCTGAATAATGTGGATTTAATGCTATATTAAAATGCTGGCCACTTTTTATATCATCCTTAAAGATGTTTCAAATCTGTATCGTCCAATTAAAACAGACGTACAAAATATTACAGCTTTACTTCTCCAAATTAGGTTGCAACTATATGCAAATGTCACTCTTTTAAGTGAACCATATTGTGGTGCTTCAGAGGTGCATCAATCATCCTATTTTTTTAAAAAAAATAAATATTTTTAATTTTTTGCAAGTGTGGAGGATGAAAAGTACGTACCCCCAAAGTCTAAGCTCAATTCAGTGTATGGAAAAAAAAAAATGCATACTCAGGAGTATTCTTAACCATCCTTGAGGACGTCTCAATCATTTCCAAGATATTGTTTTATATGGTTTTTTTGCGGGTGCTTGAGAGTTCGTAATACAGACACCCATGATTTTAGCTCAATCCAATATGTACAAAAACATAAAATCGAAATACTAAAGCATTGCCCTCAAGTCATAAAAACGTATTTTCTTTTTATATGATATAGACTGTGCATTTAGTTAGACCTATGGTGGATGATCTATGATTTCGAATTCTAACTCATGTAATAGGTACCACACTCTCACTAACAAAACGTTAATGTGCAATTGCTGATTTTCATATCTCCTGGTTTAGAAAATTCTAGCTTAAACCAAACACAAAATCCCAAGAACTCCCGATGGATTATTCAAACACAATACTTTTCATTGGTTGCTACACAAGTTTCTAACTTCCAGATTTTAGAAATAGAATTTTCCAATTCTCATTTCAATGTCCGGTTGCCAAATGAGTGCATCAGTCAACATTATTATCATCATCAGAGCTCTTTTCCAACCTTTTAGGGTCGGCTATATGAAACATTGTTCGTCATTATGCTTTATCATACCTTTAATGTGGCCAAAAGTCCTCTTACATTTTCTCGCTACTTCCAACTATGTTTTTTTTAGTCTACTTTTTGCATTTTTTGAGTCTTCCACTTGAACCAACTCACATAACTTAATAGGTATCGTATTAGGTCTGCGTTGCATATGGCCAGCCCACTAAAGTCCACTTTATCTCATGTTATCACCTATCGGAGCCACATCTAACTTCTCCTGAATATATTCATTTCGAATTCTACCCCTTCTTGTCTTACCACTCATCCATCTCAACACCCTCATCTCAGCTACACTCATCCTATGAATAGGTTGTTTCTTGACTACCCAATATTTTTCCCCATAGAGCAAAGCAAGTCTCAAAGTTGTCCTGTAGAATTTTTACTTTATCTTCATCAGTACGCGGCGATCACATAAAACTCCATTTTCACATCTTCACTTCAACCATCCAGCTGTAATTTCATGTGCGACATCTTCATCAATTTTTTCATTTTCCTAGATTATCGATCAATATATCAAAAGTGCGTTATTTTTAATATTTCTTAACCCAAAAGAGTCCACCATGGATTTTCAAAATTCATCTTCTATTTACATTGACTAGACGGTACTCCCAACTAGTTAGTGGCATTTATAGTTTGGAAATTTTCATCAGTAGTATCTTGAAGATTCATTTACTTCTAGAAAACTAATGTAAAGAAACAAACATGATTTATGAGTCAAGTCTCTTTAATTATGTCTTTGAATTGATTGAATCATTATTATACTAATTCAAATTGGATGAAACCACAAGGATTAGTATCAGTCTTAGGATTGACATCTCCGAGAATACAATGTAATGTAAACTTAGATTATACTTGATGTAACTTTCTCTCTCTCTCTCTCCCATATACAAACGCTTGTATTTAGCTCTCTCTCTCTCCGTCCCCCTTCCCACTATAAAAATAAATAAAAATCAACTGGGTTTTAAAATTTTAGGTAAAATACAAAAAGTTCCGTTTATAGGTGGAAATTACAAAAAAAAGTCAGTCAACCCATTTTTTTTTTTTTAAATTGCCCATTAGTCAACCTAAATTTTGAATAATTTTTAGTTTTTTTTTTTTGTTTGTAGGGAAGTGCCCCAAGCTTTAAGGCACTACCCTATTAACGAAAAAAACTAAAAAAAAAAAGAAAAATCAAAATTCTAATTGATCGAGGGGCAATTTTAGAAAAAATAAAAAAATATAGGTTGACCGATTTTCTTTGTAATTTCTGCCTATAAGTAGAACATTTTATATTTTAATTAAAATTTTAAAATCCGTACATAAATCACTCTAAAAATTCAAACACATATATTAAACTTTCTCTCCATCTCTCTCTCCACATTCACATACGCATGTATTTATCTCTCTCTCTACATGTATAAAGTATAAGCACATATATTTAGCTCTCCCCATCTCTCTCTATTCACATATACGTACACCCCCAATACAAATATGCATGTATTTAGCTCTCTCTCCACACATACAGACACACGTATTTATCTCTCATATGGGTAGCGCTCTGGGCAGGGGTTGGTATCGTGGTGGTAGCATCCCTCAATCTAATCGCTACATTGTGATGTTCATTCCCACCACTAACACTACGCTATTAAAACTTAAAAAAAGCTAATTCCTAATCTACTGAAAAAAAAAAAGGGGTAGCCGCCTGCCTTCACCATTAAATTACGCCAAAAAACAAAGGGATTGCTCTCTCGCCTCTTTCTCTATTTTTTTTGGGTGAGTCATGGGGAGAGGGCCCCTACCTTTGGTAGACGTAACGTCGTAAATCATCAAGTGCTAACCAATTAAGCCGGAGCTCATGAATAGCTCTCTCTCTCATATTTTTGTAGTGGGTTTGTACATCAAGTAGTTGGCAGACATCAGCTTGGATCTTAGCAAAATTATTCGTGTCTTCATCATTCATGTTTTTCAACCAATTCGGGCAAAGGGACTCCACTTACACTATCATTCACCTTATGACCCAACGGCCATTGGCTTAATTTAGTGTCAATCTTCTAGAAATAAGACATGAGACCATTCTATGATTTTTCAATAGGAAAAGGTTTAAACACGGTCTTATTCAAATGTGTTATCTTTTGGAAAATTCATCTTGGAGAATGATTTAGGCTTTGAAATACGTCTTATGTCATTTTAGATTAATTTCGGCTTTATATCTATGATTTTGCAGCTCAAAAAATAATTCAGATCGACCTGTGAAAAATTAAGTGAATGGTCATCAATGACCCAAAAATAAAGCTTAAAATAGTTTGCTTAAAATTCAAATTTGAAGGACATTGTATTTCATTAGCTGAGTCACCTGAAACACCAAAACTCCATCCTTTTTAAAATCTATTTGATTTAAGAAAAATATTTAAATGAGGCTCTGTTCAAATGCGATCTCCTTCTAAACATCCAATATATTTAAGATATGAAACATATCCTTAGTCACCTTAGATGCATTTCCGCTGTAGATCCATGATTTTATAGGTAAAAACTAGCATAGATACGTTGATTTGCTAATAATTAAAATAAATGATGATGAACAATCCTAAAACAATATTTTTAATAACTAAAATAAATGATGATGAACAATCCTAAAACAATATTTATAATAATCTATTTTTAAGCTTCAATTTTTTTTTTTTCCCTGATTCATTATGGTGGAGGTCAAGATAATTGATCTGTGAAATTTTAGGTTCAAAGTCTACATCTAAACTGGATTTTGATGGACCTACACTAAAACCCCATTTTCAATTTACATCACACTTCTAGAATAAGAGACATGAGATCACTGCATTTAATTTTTCGAATCCTCAATAAACTGTAAACAATCTCTCTCTCTCTCTCTCTCTCTCTCTCTCTCTCTCTCTCTCTCTCTCTCTCTCTCTCTCTCTCTCTCTCTCTTCATGGAAAGGAGGAAAACGTTTTTTATGCTCAATTTTGTGAGGTCAAGAGTACAACAGGGATCTTGCTTTGAAAACAAAAGATACACTTTTAAATTAAGCAAATTTTCAACAAGATACAAGTTTTAAATTTCTTGATGTTTTCTTACAAAGCATCAATGCTTTACTCTTAAAAAATTTGTAAAAAGAGAAGCTCTACTCCAATTTCTTTATTTTAACGACACGGGCCTTATCTGAATATCTTAGTCATAGAGATGTAAATTAATATTTTGACCGGAGTTTTGGTATTTTAGACACAAGATCACAATCCAAGTTTGAACACAATGATTTCTAATTTGGATTGCTTATCTTGATAAGAATCGATTGGGGCCGGAATGGTTCTGGAATGGTATGCGTCTCAGCCCGTTTCTCCCCAAATAGCCCCCTTTTTCCTATATATTTTTTAAATTTATCTAGTATTTTTTTAGGTATCCACTAAATCGTCACACTATAAACCCCAATTTTAGATTTTATTTTTATTTCATTTTTTTTTAATAGTTTTTGGATCACAGATCTAGACCTAATCCAGATAACTGATCCAACAATCCTACATAGATTTATAGTTGAGGGATCCACCCCATCTATCGAAATCGTAAAACTGAGATCGCACATATCCTCGGGTGTGTGCTAATACTTGATATTGTGCTTATACACTCTATACAAAGGCAACAAAATAGTCATTCTAAAGATGATTCTTGATAGTCAAACTATGGTTTTCTCTTGAATTTCCATTTTCCAAAAAGAATACAAATTTGACGCTGCCTAATTTTTAATGTTGAGTTTGTTTGTCCTCTATCCAACTGTATGCCGTGGTTCATCTTGGATAGGGGACAAATGTTATCAAGAAAGCACCATCAAGCCATCTCCGGTTGGTAAATGGATCGGATCAACCTGTGGACCTGACTAGTCGACTAGACTTGGGTTCAGGTCTAGGTTACCCTATTGATCGGGTCCAGTCCAAAAGTATGGACTCGACATCCAATTGGATCTTGCGTGGGTCCAATTCGACCCAACCCAAACATTTAAATATGTAATAAATACAACTTTATATGTAATTTTATTTTATTATAGTAATATAATAAGAAATCGTATACGATGAGACTATTTACTTTTGGTACAGAGATGTCACAATTACTTATAAGTTATAACTATCTGATGTGAAATTTGATATATGTATCATAAAGTTCGAGATGGTCAAGATTAATGATGACCACCTTATACTAAAGGTAAATGATCACATTATATACTTTATCATATAATAAATTATATAATCTACTATGTATTTTTTAGCAAAGTATTGTTTCTCACAACTCATATTCATAGATTCACGTACTCTTTTTTTTTTTAGTTTTTGGTAATTCAATGGGAAAAACAACTACTCATTTTGTCAAATAGCTTACGAGTTAGTTTTTTTAAAGTATTAATGAGATAGTGTTAATAAAAATAAAAACCATAACATTATGACTAGGGTGTAGGGTTGCTACCCACTTCGCTTATATTATTTCTTTTCAACCGCAAAACACAAAGTGGATGTTACCATGTAACATGTCTTTCGCACATTTCATTTACAAAATATACTTTTTTTTCTCTATTTTGATGGACTTCAGGAGCATGAAAGTTGTTTTTATTGACTTCTTTAATCTTTTCAATGCAAATTGATTTTGAAAACAAAAATCAACGTTTTGAGGATAAAATATAGATATTTTTATCATTAGATAGCCAATTTTGAATAAAGTATTTAAAGAAAGGAAAAGCTCATATAAGGGTGAGACCCTAAATACTCAAATTATTATGAATCTAAAAATTTCATTAAAAGAGATCGTTGTTGAACGACCCTCAATTTAAGATCTATGGACATGAGAGTCTTGGAAATAGTGTATCTTACAATTTTTTAAATAGATTATTAATTTTCATGCCAACACAAATATTTCACATATTGAAACACGAAAGACGTCAGGCTTATTCAAACGACACCCAATAACTTTAGAAAATAATAAGAATAATATTCCTAAGAAAGGACATACTAACCCAAGTTTTAAGTAAAATTGGATGTGGGAGCTTTCTCCCCTATATATTCCTCTCTTACAGCTCCTTTTATCTTTATCCCTCATATTTTCTGGTGTTTCTCTCTCTAGAGTTGGTACTATCTGTCCTATATCTTTCTCTCTCTAGGGCTCTTACTATCTTTTTATCACATCTTTCTCTTTCCAAAGCTCCTTGCTTGTAGGTTCAAACCAGAATATTGGAATTTGGTGATCTATCTTTGTTTCAAACAAATAAGTGATTTTATTATTGAGACTAGTTTTTTTTGTTTTTTAGGTAATTCAGTGAGAAAAATACGCCCCTACCTATTTTTCAATAGTTTAAGAGTACGCTTTTTTATGGTGTTAACAGAGTGGTATTAGTGAGAATGAAAACCATAACATTGTAAGTATGAGGGTACTACCACCAAGACCCTGCACCTTTCCTGAATTGCTAAGCATTTTCAAAACTCAACCCAAAACCCATCGTTTTCACTTACTATGATTAGTACCATGCCAAATCTATAGAGATAATGGTCTTATTTTACAAGTAAATAACTTGACTTTTGAGGAATCAAGGGTGTGGTGTGGTACAAATTCATTGGAGGTACAAGAGCTGGTTTTTCATCCTTATCATATGGTTAGGCATTTAAAGAAAGAAAAAGTTTATATAGAGCCGAGGCTCTAAATAATCAAATTAGAGCTCGCCTAAAAAATCGCACTAGAAGAGGCTGTTTTGATGCTTAAATATTCTCGAATTGATAATCTCGACATCAAGATACATGGACATGAGAAAAAAGTGGATTTCAAGTTTTTAAAAATTGTGGATATTGCAAAGCATTTTTGGACCGTCAATTTTCAAGTTTTTATATATCTGCTCGATCTACACTATTTTCGAAGCTGTAAATTTTATAATTAAAGATAAAAAACATATTTTAAGGCTATCACAAAGATTTCCAGTATTGAAACCATATTTGTCGACATTATTTGAAGATGAGCTCTCAGCTCTAAACACACCGCACCCTTTAAAGAATAGCCAACTCTTATGACCTGGATATAGTCATGTAGAGAGCCATAAGATTTTTGTTTCTTGAGCATTAGGCGAATGATGATAAAGGAAAAAGGAATCAAAGGGATATTAGAACCATAAATCCATAAAGGACACTTCAGATTTGTAACATATAATATTTGCGTATGATTAACATTAAACAATCAAGTAAGGTGTGCCTCCAAATTTTATTATGAGATAATTTTGGTGTAAAAAATTCTTAGGATGACTTGAGAATCCATTTTTATTTTTAATTATAAAATTTTGAAGTCTAAAAATAGTTCAAATGAAGTAGATCTATATACATATGAAAATCTTGAGTATGAACGGTCCAGATAATGTGGTGCAAGATGCACTACTTTTGAGACTCATAGACTTATTTTTTGTTCATAGTGGTTAATCTCAATGTCAAAATGATCAATTAGTAGGTTTTTCAATGTCAAAACAGCTTTTTCCGATAGATTTTTGAAGTGGATCTTAATTTTACATTATAAGGTCGCAACCTAATATAAGCTTTTTCCATAACATTATAAATACTAATATAATGTAAGGGTGTGGTTCGCATAATTAAACAATAAAAGTAAGGTGTATCTCTAATTTTTACAATAAGGTGTAATTTTGATGTAAAAGATATTTAGGATGACTTGAGAATCTATTTTTAGCTTTAGCTATAAAATTTCAAACATAAAAAATAGTTCAAATCAAGTAGATCTATATAAAGATGGAAATCTTGAAAGTAACAGGATTAGGTAATGTATTAAAAGATGCACAATTTTGGGACTCCAAATCTCATTCTTCTTTTTATTTTTCATATTCATATATCTCGATGTTGAGATGATCAATTAGAGCTTGAAAATCTTAAAAATAAACAGTCCACATAACTTGTTACAAGATGTAGTATTTTTAAGACTTGCAAATCCTTTTTTTTTTTTTTTATTTGTATATGTCAAGGTCAAGATAATCAAATGGAAGATTTAACAACTTTGAAACACTCTTTCCTATTGGATTTTTGAGGTACATCTTATTTATATAATACAAGGATGTAACCTCATCAATTTTTTTCTTTCATGCACCTCGAGTTGTACATGCAACTTAGAGGTATCGACGCTCGCCCTATTCCACTTAGCAACGCCCTCAGCATCACCCTATTCCACTTGAGGCCGAGGCCGAGTAACGCGGCTAAGGCCGAGTAACGCGGCTAAGGCCGAGTAACTCGGCTGAGTCCGAATCCCACAACACGTGTATCAATCATGCAATCATGGGCATTTAGTGTTCCGAGGGGAAGAGTAGTTGTCCCATCTATTCTAGGGTGTACCAAAGGTTCCAAACATGGAAAGAATGGGAATATTTGTATTTAATTTGTTTCTTTCTTCTCTGCCTTTGTGTCGAGGAAAGGCCCTAGTCCAAGGTCCAAACAGGGCAGCTACATCTAATAGGTCTATGATTCAAAATTCGAAATGAGAAGAGGGAGAGAGGGACTATGATCCAATGAAGAGAGAGATCAAGCTCCCATTGTTTGACAAGCGTGTGGTTCATATGAGGCAAGGCCCCATTTCCAACCTTTCACGAGAGATAGAGAGTAGGGGTGAAGGGGTCGGGTCAGGTTTGGATCCGAAAGTAGGGGTGGCAACGGGTCGGGTCAGGGCTAGACCTGGACCCAGACTCGAAAACAATTTATGACACCTGGACATGGACCCGAAGCTATCGGACCTGATGGACCTGGACTTAAACCTGACTGGATCCGTGTGGACTTGACCAAGAAATGCACCTTAATTTTCGTCTAATTAGAAAAAAAAACCCTCAACATTCATAAACCTTGTCCACACCCTTTTTCTTTAGTTTTGGTTTTTTTTTGGGAAAATTATAGAAAACCCCAACATACACTATCTATGCAACTTACCCCATCTTTTTTCTCTTACTTTTTTCCCCACAACAACCTTTCTTTACAAAAAACCCCCCAACCCAAAAGGAATAAGAAAAAAGACTAAACTACCGTTTGTTTCACACGCCCTTCTCTCTCCTGTTTCCCATTTTTTAATTTACCCAATGCGCTCCAACAGTACAAAGTCACGCTCCGTCAGTACAGTTTGTGGAGATGACGCGCTCCGGCAATAAGTGCTCTAGAGTCACAACGCTCTGGCAGTGTAATAGAGCGCTCTGACAATGTGTTCAACGCTCCGACAGTACATGAACACGCTCCGGTGGTACACCTTATGGAGACATTTCGCTCTGGCAGTCTATAAAGACACTCCGACAATAGGCTCAGGAGCCACAGTGCTCCGACAGTGTTATAGCACATTTCGGTAGTGTATTCAACACTCCGGCAGTATATGAACGTGCTTCGATAGTGCGTACGGTGATTCGACAATCCTTACAAAGCACTCCGACACTCGATACATATGCACTTTGGCAATACGCTACTTGGGATTGATAGCCGGCGCCAATTGATGTTTTTATAAAGGAAGGGCATTTCCGTTCAAAAAATAATAACTTTTTACCTTGGCGGGGTTTTTGCGAAGAAAGTTGTTGTGGGGAAAAAAGTGAGAGCAAAGGTTTGGATGCGGGTAAGTTGAATAGATAGTGTATATTGGGGGTCTTTTTATAATTTTTCCATTTTTTTATCAAAATAGCATTCACGGTAGTTGTATTACTGTAATAACTACTGCATTACGGTACTTTAAGTACCATAAGGACCCGACTAAGCATTACGGTACTTTAAATACCGTAATGACCAGCCTAACTATTACGGTACTTTAAATATCATAATGCTCACTAGGTCTCTTTCTCCGTAATGCTTAGCCTGATCATTACGATACTTAATGTACCATAATGCTGAGCATGTTCATTACGATACTTAAAGTATCGTAATGCTTAGCCTGGTCATTACAGTACTTAAAGTTTTGTAATGTGGTAGTTATTATGATAATACGACTATCGTAAAGGCTATTTTGGTGAAAAAATATATTAAAATCGAGAAAAAATGGTGTGGACGAGGTTTATAAAAGTTGAGGGTTTTTTTTTTTTTTTTTCCAATTAGGTGAAAATTAAAGTATATTTCTGATAATTTCTCAAATAAAAAATATATATTTAAATATTATGTTAAATATGCACGTGTATTATTTAAATATTATAATTTAAATATATAATTATATTTATTTAAATATTATATATTAAATATTATTTAAATAATAACATTATTTGAGTCGGGTCCGGGTTAGGTCCACAATCACATTGACCGGGATCCGACCCATTGTCTAATTTTTGAACTAGTTCCATTGCCACCCGTGAGGGGAGGGAGACAGAAAGAAAGAGGGGTAGTATAATTTGAGAAGCGTGAGAGAGAGGGGTAGTATAATTTGATAAGCCTATGGTGAGAGAGAGAGGTAGTATAATTTGAGAAGCCAGGTGAGAGAGATTCTTATTTGACAGTCTTATATAACAACACTGGAACATGTTTGATTTTAGGAACACTTGACTTTGGAAGCCATGCCTTAACAAAAAATGGAAGCCACGAAGGAGATGTAATATGGGGCAAGGGCCCATTTCCAACCCGGCATACTTTTCGTATCCTTTGATAAGCCTGTGTGTTAGAGATAAGAGAGTCTGTTGGTTAGAGAGAGGGCGTCTCGTTTGACAGGACTAAGATGCCTGAGATTTTTAGAAGTAATGACTTTGGAATCTCTGTCTTCCATAAAAAATTGGAGCTGACTTTGGAATCTACGTCTTCCATAAAAAATGGGAGTAATGTGCCCAGACTCGGCCGAGTACACTATGGGTAAGTCAGCCTTGCCCTAGATGCGAGGTGAGTTGGGGGCGAGTTGGGTGCCCAACTAACCCCCAACCAGAAACCCATAAGATAATTAATAAAAGAAGTTACCAAAAAAAAAAAATAATCAATCGAAATATGAAAAAACATAATGGGATGAGTCCTTAAATGTTGAGTATTTTTCTTTTTCCCCACCACTTTCTGATCACCTAGATCTTTGTCATGGTAATTTTTAATTCCCATTTTCTGCCCCTCTTCCCTTTTCCTACATTCTTGGCGACTGGGGTTCCCAAACTCTTTGCCCATCAATCTTTTTCTAGTCGCAAATTCACTATTTCTATCCTTTCATTTCTATTAGATATCTTATTTTCCGGCCAAAATCTTAAGGAAAGAACGAGTTAAAGAAGGATAGGGGTTCTCAAATTTGGGTGAGAATAGAGAATTTGACCTTGATTTTTTACCCATTTTATTTTGGTAGAAATTCACAAAAAATCAACAATGAGGGCCATTATTTGTAAAAAAGACAATTAGAGTGCCGGTGCCACTTTTGATCGACGTCTAGTCGATTGGCAGTTTCTCTTTGTCCCTCTCTATCTCTCTTCCTCTTGCATTTTCCTATCTTCCCCTTCCTTCTTTTGCAGAGAAAATCCCTCTCTTCCTCTTCTCTTTTTTGTTTTGTTTTGTTTCGAAAGTTAACGGTAATTTCATTGAATGAACGAGATCATGAGAAGAAATAGAAAGAAAAGAAGAGAAAGGGGAGGAGACAAGAGGGAGGACGAGGGAGGGAGAAGGAGCCTCAAGAAGAGGCTGATTGTGCCAATCTGTCAACGACGCCATTCTTTTATCTGTTAATGTGGTGGGAAGATCAATTCCTTTCCTTGAATAGCTATGACAAACTCATCCAGTGGGCCTCCAGGGGACTAGGCTAAGATTCTTGTACCAATTGATTACATTTTTAGAGTCCCCTTCTACTATGACTCTGTTGTGGGTTCCATTGAACCACATGAGTCATTCTTTAACTGCCAAAAGTTCAGCCTTATTGATCTCGCAGAATTCCAGCTGGCCATGGTAAGAGACAATGGTGAACGCTGAGGAGTCCCGAAGAAGACCAGCCAAGCCACTATAGTTGGACTCAGGTTGAACCCTACTGTCGAAGTTAAGCTTGAACCATCCATCAGGTGGTGCATTCTAAACTGCTGATTTGATCACTTTTCATTCTAAACTGCTGATTTGATCACTTTTCTTGAAACTGATTAAACCAACACATGATGTCTTTTCTTGAAACTGATTAAACCAACACATGATGTCAGCCTGAAGAACTTCTCAAACGTCTTGAAAGAAGACAAGAGGGAATCCATTAGAGCCAGGGGCTTTATCCCTAGACAAGCCAAAAACTGCCTTTCGAACTTCATCAGTGGTAAACCAACATTCAAGGCCCGTAGCCAAATCCGGGGACAAAGACTTAAAACGCACATCCCCAAAGTCAAAAGGAAGTTTGGGCTCCAAAGAAAAGGCTGTATTAAAATGACTTACAATAGCATCACTGACAGCCAAAGGATTATCCATGTCAATATCTTGGATGGATAAACCCGTCAAATAGTTGGATCTATTCTGAGAATTGGCAATAACATAGAAGGATTTGGTATTGTTATCTCCCTCCTTAACCTATTTAGATCTAGACCTTTGAAACCAGAAATTTTCCTCTAGTCTAAGGAAATTATCCAGATCTAGTTTTTGGACTTTCTCTCATCCACCTGGTCTTGGGAGAGACCACCATTCAATTGCTCTATATCTCTTTCCAACTTTTCCAATATTCTCAGCCAGGCTACCAAATTTGGTTCTGCCCAAGAGCTTAAGATTGTTTTTCAATAACTTAAGCATATTGGACATAACAAAACTCGAGCACCGGTGATGCATAACAGTAGCTCAAGATCTATACACAACATCAGCCAAAGACTTATCCTCCAGCTAAATCAGTTCGAAACGAAAGGAGGGGGTTTAGAAGCCACCCCATTAGTATACAAAATAATAGGCACATGGTTAGAAGCAAATTGAGGCAATGCTTTAACCACATATTTAGGTAAAAGCTCATCCTAAATATTAGATACAAGAAAACGATCCAACTGGGATACTTTAGGGGTCAGTGGCCAAGTTGTTAGACCATGTAAATCTGGTCCCCAAAATAGTATAATCCAGCAAAGCATGATTAGAAATAAAAGCATCAAAAGGGGTTATAGTCGGAGAGATCAAAGAAGGAGTAAGCACCTCATGTGGTCGATGTAAAATTTGCAAACCTTGCCCATGCTATCTCACCTTTCTAAATTAGAAAAGTTGAGTGTTGCAGACTGTGGTGAGCTCTTAGCAATCCTGGATCTTCCCACCTCTTTGAGAATTTTGGATGCTTCCAATTGCATATCATTGCAAGGCCTGCCCAGTAGCATGAGGGCCTTTCTAAACTAGAATCATTGTATATATGTCATTGTGAGCGGATGGTTGCTATCCCTGATCTCTCCATTAGTTTGGAATTCTTGGATGCTTCTGGATGCAAAAGTTTGCAAACCTTGCCCATGCCATCTCACCTTCCTAAACTAGAAAAGTTGGGTGTTGCAGACTGGGGTGAGCTCTGAGCAATCCCAGATCTTCCTACCACTTTGAGAACTTTGGAGTTTGGATGCTTCCAACTGCATATCATTGCAAATTGTACCCAAACTATCTCAACTTTCTCAACTTCAAGCATTCAATCTCGAGAACTCTAAGAGGCTGATTGGGATAGGGGGTCTCGGTGGGTTTGATATCTTTAGAATAATTGTACTTGAACGGGGTGCAGCCCTCATGTTTTGTGATGCCAAAGTTTAATAAAGGTAAGTTAGTTCCTTCGCATGAAAACTCCTACGGTTTTTTTTTTTGTAATTTAGTGGGGAAGACTGGCCCCTACCCATTTTTTCAAGTAGATTCGAAGATAGCTTTTTGAAGGTATTAGTGGGTTGGTGTT
Source organism: Amborella trichopoda (assembly GCF_054954075.1). Lineage (NCBI taxonomy): Eukaryota > Viridiplantae > Streptophyta > Magnoliopsida > Amborellales > Amborellaceae > Amborella > Amborella trichopoda. The sequence goes on from NC_142340.1 coordinate 4,631,976, forward strand.
AGTGGTGGGAAACCATAGCATAATGACTAGGGTGTGGGGGTACTACCACCACGACCCCAGCTCCTTTCCTTCCTACTGTTTGGTTATTGAGTCACCTTTATTACTTTGACTGGTAATTTATATTTTTTATTGTTTATATATATATATATAAAGCAATGATTTTATGCAACGGTTGCATTATATTATAATGCAACAACCTTTAAAAACCATGTTATGGCCATTTGTTTGATCCAAAATTTGAAATATACACTTTTTTCATTCTAATGAACAATCATAAAAAAAAAAAAAAATGAAAACACAACCTAGAAAGTATTTTATTACTTCAATTAACATAGGCCGTACATTTTGGTGAGATGCTTAGATCTAGGCCATAAAAGGATTTTTTCATTTCCAATCTTTTTGGATGACTTTATTGTCATTAGGTGAACAATGTTAAAAAATAAAATATTGATTTTGAGTTTATAAAAGCTAAGATCGTGAAATTCACCAAATGAATGATCTAGATTCGTTTTTGGAAGGGACTCATTTTGACCCTATTTAGGGTTCAAATTGAACTTTTTTTTTGGGGGGTTGATAATGGAGATGAAGAGAGAGTGTGTGCCAAATTTTGGGTCATACAAATAACAGAAACATGGTTTTCTAGAAGTGTCGGTGCATTATAGTATGATGCAACCGTTGCATGAAATCATTGCTCTATATATATATATATATATATATATATGAGCAATGATCCAATGTAACGGCTGCATCATAGTATAATGCTACGACACTTCTAGAAAACCATGTTTGTAGTATTTGTATGACCATACATTTTGCATGCATACTCTCTTCATCTCAATAATCAATCCCCTCAAAAATGAGAAGTTCAATTTGAACCCTAGATATCTTCAAAATGAGTCCCCTCAAAAAATGAATCTAAACCATTCATTTTATGAATATCAAGATCTTAGTCTTTATGAACTCAAAATCATTTTTTTCTATTTTAACATTGTTCATCTAATGATAATAAAGTCATCCAAAAAAATTGAAAGTGAAAAAATCCTTCTAAGGCCTAGATCTAAGTATCTCACCAAAATGAACGCCCTATGTTAATTGGGCTAAAAAAATACTCTCTAGATTGTGTTTTCTAATTTTTCTTTTCTTGTGATTGTTCATCAGAATGAAAAGAGTGTATATTTCAAATTTTGGATCAAACGAATGGCCATAAGATGGTTTTTTAAGGTTGTTGCATCATATTACTATATAACGGTTGCATGAAATCATTGCCATATATATATATATCCAAATTACTCGCAAAAGTTCCCTAAATCTTTTCTCCTCGTTATTATCTGTTTTTCTAATTGTTTTCGAAGTTTTAAGTCTGTACATAAAGTCAGACCCTCAGCACAGATTTCGGCTGATAATTCACCTAGTGTATACAGAGAATAAGGAATAATTCCTCTATGCTTATTTTTAAGCCTTGTTTTTACCTTTTCTGCAAAAAGGTATGGTAGACCAGCTATGAATTTTTCTTTCCAATGGTCTGACTTACTATCTTCTCTTGATTGTAGTCTTGAGAAAAATACGTCTTTGTACCATTTGTAATGGGAGAGTGTTGGGCATCTTAGATTTGATAACAAATCTTCAGATCTTGTTGCCAACAAAGCAGTACTTCCTACAAAATGGAAGGTGATCGTATATATCAGTGTATGGATTGCATATTCTTCTTGTATTAAATTGTCTTGGCTATTTTCACTTTTAACTATCCATTGTTTTGAGGCATTTAATATTTGATTTTTTGATTCCTCATCCATATGAAAATTCCACCAGCCTCTTAACCATCATGTGAATCCACATATTATGGCTTTGGCTATCTCATGATCTTGATTTCCACTTGCCTTGCAGGCAGTGGCATACATGGTCATGTGTTTCATGAGATCTAAAATTTGGTTTTCAGCCATGCCATCTATGTTCCAATTTACTATAGATTTTATTGAATAAGAGACTGAGGTAGAGATTAGATCTTCTTCTATCTGTAGATATACTGGGGTAGGTCTAGGATAGTACATTCTGGTTTCGGACACTGGCATTACTTTTCTCCTATAATCAATTCTATTAATATCTAGGCTTTCAGTTTTTGAAAGCCTTTTCCATATCAGTAATTTCTTGGTCAGATGCCTTTTGCAGGACTTGAACATCTCCTTCCTTGTTTTTGGAAGCCTGACCCTTTTCATTGTTGTTTAGCTTCTTTAACCTTTTAACCAATTTATCTATTAATTCATTATTTTCCTCTTTTTTCTTTATTCCTTGCAGGCTAAATTTTCTTGTCTCAATAGTTGGAGGAGGTTTGAATACGACAGCTTCCTTTTGCTTATCAAAACTTCTGGTTTTAAGAGTTGGTTTTAACTTGCTTACTGCATTTCTATTCTTGTAGTTTGCTTGCCTATTGTTTGGAGAAAAATATTTGTATAGTTATTCTGTTCAATAATAAGAGGTATTTCTTCAAGCTTAGCCATATTATGGTCGCTCTCTTTAAGTCCTATTTTGAAAGGTGAGGCTTTAAATTCAATTTTCTCCCCGAACTTTTCTCCTTTAAGTTGTAAGCTAGTTTCAAGGGGATGAACGGACTCAATTGTTTATTTTTTTGTGGTTTGAAAGGTCTGATCAACCATATTTACCTCAAATTTTGGGATTTTTATTCCATAATCTTTTGCTATATATTTTAACCATTTAAAAAATTTAACAGTTGCCTTGTGTTTTATCATGAATGTATTAAATTTTAAATGGAAGGCATCTCTAAGAGGTTCTTTAAATTCTTTGAAGAACCATTCTCTTATTAGTCTATTTTCTTCAGAGTAGAAATCTTTTCTGATCCATTCCTTATCAATTTTGAATTATTCTTTTTGAGTAACACATACCTCAAAGTCAAGGTCTGAGGGTGTTGGTTCTTGTTCTTCTATCTTAGAAGATCCTTGAGTGTCTACTCTATAGACTGGTTGCTTAACCTGATTTGGAGTCTTATTAAGTCTTTCAATAATAGTTCTCCTATGAGTAGGTATTCTTTAATATTCGGATTGTGGTATAGAAGAGGTCGAGCTTCTAGGAGAATCCCTAATGCTTGATTCACCAATCCTTAATGTAGTCCTTCTAGAGGATGGAAAACTAATTTCTAGTTCTCCATCTGAGTATTTTATGATTTGTTCAGGGTCTTTATGTTTAGAATTTTTTATCTGGGATTCAGTTTGTAAAAACCAACACTCTGGTAATTTTACCTGAGACCATGCCACTGACTTTGGTATAACTAAATTTAATTTTTCCATGTTCGTCTGAAAAAATATGGTTTGTCCTTTTAGATCCATTTGTCTAGCATTTGGACACAAAGTATCATTACTTTGTAACATATTCTGTAAACAAATGCCAAATTTTGAGAACCTGAGTCCATATCAAAACGTTGAGTTTTAAGGTTTAGGATAAGGACCTTTAATATATTTGGATCTGTTAAGGCCATCGAGAAGTTTGGAAAACAGTTAAAATAAATGGGGCCATTACAGAGACTGGATTCAACTATTCATAACAGGGAATCAGTGAATCTTTTGTGTCTGCTGTCTCTCAAGCAAAGTAGAACATAATTATTTAATCCTGTCCTTGTTAATGGTTTGACAGCTATTTGTACCAAACCAATATACAAGTATTTATAATCTTTTATTTTGTGATCTTCAATCATTATGGGGAAAGTAATTGGAATTTGTCTTGAGTTTCCATAACAGAAATACTTTGTTAGATGGTTTTGATAGAAAAACTACTTTTGAAATCAAACATCCCTTTACTATAAACATCTGTTATAGGTACCTTAGGTATATTCCAATTTTGGATTTGCTTTTCTATATTATTTATTATTACTTCCTCTCTATTATTAATACGTAGTGTATTACTAGTAGTAGCTGACCTATTAGATAGTGTTCTGATAAAATTTGCCATGGCAGTTCGAGTCAACTGGAAACAGTCCCTATACTTTTCTGGCTCTTCCTGACCTCAGTGATCTTTGGGTCACAGCGACTTTGAACTATTACTATAGATTTTTCAGAATCTTATTTAATAGTTCAGTTTTCTATTAGAGATATAGTTAAACCACTATAATATGAACTTGGCTCTGATACCATAAAGCGGAAAGGAATAAACATAATATACAAATAATAAAACATAAAGCGAAACATATAATATAAAACGGAAAGGAACATAAAACATATAATTAAAACAAACTCACATTTCACAGATACAGAAGCTGGTAAATAATTTCAGCTGCTCAGGGATGTAGTCAGGAACTTGCTTCCAAAAGCAGTCGCACATACCAGTTTTAGACCCTTACACTTTTACAGAAGAAAAAGAAACCAAATGAATACTACTAGATATACAGCAGAGAGATGACTGGAGAGAAGAGAGCAGAGAGAGAGGATTGTAGAGAAGAGGGTAGAGAGAGGACTCTAAACTCAGGAAAACTCCGAATGCCTTGAAAGAGGGGAGCCTTCCGCTTTTATAGCCTTCGAAATAAAACGGATTTGAAAACGTTTGATATTTGCACCGACACCTTATCATCTACAGTTGAAAGATTCCATCGGCTGGTGGCTATCGTGGCTGTCAGCTAGTGGCTGTAGTGGCTGTCGGCTAGTGGCTATAGACTTTGTCGTCTAGTGGCTACAGTGGCTGTCGGCTAGTGGCTACAGTGACTTTGTCGGTTAGTGGCTACAGTGGCTTTGTTGGTAGTGGCTACAGTGACTGAGACATAGTCCTTGATAGGTTGGAGTTGTTCTGGTCTCCCCTAAATTTTCTTTAATTTGAAGAAAAATCAATTCCGGCGCAATCGCCACCGTTCATTGGACTGTAATTTTCCTATTTGTCACTTCAAGTAGAGGTGGACATTTTTACCTCATTATCTTCTATTGCGCTCCAGAGCTTCCTTTTAAGCTCTTCTTTGGATAGGTTGGGGTTTTGTTGCTGTAATATTGCAACGTATTATGATATTTTCATTTTCTGTTTTTGGGGTGAAACTAAAGGTATAAGTTTCATTTTTGTTTTGTTTGGATTTAATGATTCATTTTTATAGCTGTCCCACCATTTGATATGGATTTGCCTTCTTAATCCGGGGATATAGTCCCATCTGTCCATATCATCTACTGAGACTTGATAATCCCATTTTAAAATCCACGGGGACCTGATATAAGGTCATAAAATATATGTGGTAGTCTCTTTTAAGACTTTGTCTATTATACTCATAGAATTTTCTCTGTGAAATTTGTAGTTCTCTTGGTAGAATTTGGTTTGTTGATCCCCATATGGAAAACCAATTTTTCAACCAGTTTAAAAACTCATTTGGCTCAGTTATTTTGAACTGAATATACCAGCTATGAGAATTTTTTGTATTATGGTATGAGAAGACTTCGTCCCAAGCCTTTATGTATTCATAGCAGTGATAGGATTTTATTTTAAATCCTTTTGTATTCATGATCCTTGGCTTTAAAGGATCCAATCCCCATTCTCTATAAGAAATAACTTTTTTGATTTGGAATTTTGACTATGTTATTTATGTATCATTATTTCTACAATGATGAACCATGAAAACTGACACTATTTTCATAATGATACTTTCGTACCATTCTTTACATTTGTCACCCATATTAGGATGCATATGCTGCTTGAGGTATAAAGCAGCTATTTCAATTGGATTTTTCAACTGATGATCACTTTCTATTATCAGCAAAGGAATATATGTTGTTTTTAAATATATTGATTTTAACACTAGGAGTTTGAGTGCTTATTGGTATTTGAAGGGGAGATATATCAATATCTCGTATTTACCTTTTTATTATAGCATTTGGTGTTGATGGTGATGGCAAGGATGATCCTGGACTAGGGATTGTTTCCATCTTCCTTTGTTGGCTTCTTTTGCCCTCCCTGCAAAATTCTCGAATCAAAAAGTCAGGCAAATAATTGGTGTTACCATTAATATGTTTGATAGTAAATTCAAATGCAGAGAGAATACCTTGCCATCTTGCAAAAATTTACTTCGACACGAGATTTTTTACATCTTTCTGAATGATGTCCTTGGCTGCTTTACAGTCAATTCTTGTAAGGAAAGATTGATTTAGCAGGTCACTTTGAAATTTTGTAACAGTATGGACAATAGCAAGTATTTTCTTTTTTAATGTTGAATAATTTTGTTGAGTTAGATTCCAGGTTTTAGATGTAAACCGGACCAATTGCTCTTGGTTATTCATTTTTTGTTTTAAAACAACACCAAATCCTTGTTTTAAGGCGTCTGTCTCAACTATTTTAAATATTGTAGGATTTTGTAGAGCTAAGCATGGTAATTCTTTAGCTTTTGTTTTGCTTTTTTCGACTGCCTTGGTATGTTATTCGGTCTATTATGGAGGATTCCTTTTCAACCTCTGGAATAAAGGTTTTGCATCTAAAGCCAAATCTTTATAGAAGTTTGAAATATAATTTAAACAACCAAGGAATATTTGTAATTCAGTTTTTCCTGTAATCACATCTGGAAATTTAGATACGAATTCTATTGCTCTATCAATGGGAATGATTATTTCCTGGAAAATATTGTGTCTTAAAAACCTTATTTTTGTCTGGCCTAGATTTATTTCCCTTGCGGAAACTACTAAGCCAACATTGTTTATTGCTTTTACAAATGTACTTAAATGTTTTTAATGTTGATCAATTGATTATGAGAAAACAAGTACATCATCAATATAAACAATCATGAATTTGGTGTAGGGATTAAAAATTTCATTCATGATATTTTGAAATTCGGATGATGCATTTTTTAATCCGAAAGGCATAACGCTCATTTAAATTGTCCAAATGGAACATTAAAAACAGTTTTATATTTATCCTTTTCGCCAATCTAGATTTCCCAATAGCCAGATTTAAGATCAAATTTTGAAAATATGCAAGCATTTACCAGTCTATCCAAGAGGTCTTTTTTGTTTGGGATCGGATATCTGATCCATCTCAACACTTTATTGAGTGGTTTATAATTATAACTAGTCTTGGAGCCCCTCTTTCTATTTCAGAGGTCTTTTCTACATAAAAGGCTCAACAGCTTCAGGGTGAGAAGCTTTTCCTGATAAGCTTTTTATCCAATAATTTTTTTATTTCTTTTTTACAGATTTCGAGTAACCTATTGTTCATTTGAATAGGCCTTGCTTTAGTGGGAATTTTCTTGCTTTTCAATTCCTTTGTTGATATGATTCTGGGTGAGTTCTAAGATTTAACCCTTGCTTTTAGAGCTATTAACTCATTTCCAACCTCATTGATTTCATATTTTAGCTCGGATATTAAAGGTTCTCTTTCTTTTTGTGTTTTATTTTGTACTATTTTAAGAATGTCCTGGAAACTATAATCTTCTTTTGTTGAGACAAGAGAAGACTTAGTTTTTCCAGATGGGGTTTTAGACATATTTATGTACTGGACTAGGGCTTCTCTTTTAGGCTCTGGATCTGATATTTTGTCTATGAAGTCTATAATCAGATCTTCTTCTTTTGTGATGGTATTGATGCTTAACCCGTTCATATACATGATTGCCTTGTAAAAATCACATTGGCAATTTTCTTCTTTTGGGTAATTTCCATCATCAGAGTCTGAATCAGAACTGTTGATAATAATATCCTCATCATTTATATCTCCAATCAACATTTCCTCTTCTGAATAAGAGGAATCCGAGGTTTCGTCATTTATTTGGAGTATTTAAAATAATTGTTTTTTAATATTATCATCTATTTCCAAAGAGTTAATTTTTCTTTTAACTTTACATTTATTTTTGTAATGGTCTATTTTGCTACAATTATAACAGACATGGATTTTCTTTTTTTTCTTATTTTTGAAAGATGGTTTCTCATGTAAGAATGTTTTGGAAAATTTTTCTTTTGTTTTTGAAGAATGTCTAAATTTTCTCTTTCTAAATTTTTCATGTTTCTCTTTATGGATTTAATACTCTACCCCCTTCAAAACCTTTTCATAAAAAGAAACATGAAAAATTTAGAAAGAGAAAATTTAGACATTCTTAAAAAACAAAAGAAAATTTTTTCAAAAATTTCTTACAAGATAAACCATCTTTCAAAAATAAGGGAAAAAGGAAAATCTATGTCTATTATAATTGTGGCAAAATAGACCATTACAAAAATAAATGTAAAGTTAAAAGAAAAATTAACTCTTTGAAAATAGATGATAATATTAAAAAACAATTATTTGAAATACTCCAAATAAAAGACGAAACCTCTGATTCCTCTGATTCAGAAGAGGAAATGTTGATTGGAGAAATAAATGATGATGATATTATTATCAACAGTTCTGATTCAGACTCTAATGATGAAAATAACCCAAAAGAAGAAAATTGTCAATGTGATTTTTACAAGGCAATCATGGATATGAATAGGTTAAGCATCAATACCCTCACAAAAGAAGAATATCTGATTATAGACCTCATAGACAAAATATCAGATCCAGAGGCTAAAGAGAAGCCCTAATCCAATACATAAATATGTCTAAAACCCTATTTAAAAAACTTAAGTCTTCTCTTGTCTCAACAAAAGAGATTATAGTTTCCAGGACATTATTAAAACAGTACAAAATAAAACACAAAAAGAAAGAGAACCTTCAATATCCGAGCTAAAATATGAAATCAATGAGGTTAGAAATGAGTTAATAGCTCTGAAAGCAAGGGTTAAATCTTAGAATTCACCCAGGACCCTATCAACAAAGGAATTGAAGAACAAGAAAACATAAAAAGTAAATTTGATAAGCTGGTAACTGAATATAATATTCTTTTACCGCCTGAGGTTGAAGATATATGTGTGTGTGCAGGAATTGTTTACAGCGTTGGATAAATAATTGTTCCCGGAAGCAAGGTTCCAAATTGGTGTGAGTGCACGCCGATATACACAAGGATTCAGGAGATCGAAAATCCAGATTGGTTCATGTGTCAAACTCTGTCATACACAATGTCAAGTCTTTCAGACAAAGGCCTTCATATTAGAGAAATAATTGTGTGATTTGTTATTTATGTCCATGGGATTAGTTGCACTCACGAGGAGCATTTTGTAGACTTATTGATCAAGAGGAAAGGCAGGGAGAAGGCTAGACTTAACTTGCAAATTTATCGAGGGACAGGGACCCACCAGAATCAAGTTTACTTTTACCGTTTATGAGAGCCAATTTATGACTTCAACTGATTGAAAAATGGGGATGAAATTGAACTCGTAATTGGGTCCCAACCATCCCAGGGTCAAGTTGAAGGCATAAATGAAACAACACCATCCTTGGGATTTCCATGCTTTCATTTGATAAAGGGAGGGATGCATCTTGTTTACGAGTCAGAAGACGCCGAGGATTCTACCGAAAGTTATGTGGATGAATTCTTCAAGGCATTGCTTGATCATTGGCAACTTGCAGTCTCTCTTGTCTCATAAGGTGCTAATTTTGGTTTTGGATTGCTACACCATGCTTTTTATGTGACATGTGGATTCAGAAATGACTTCAATATCAACTGCCTTTTCATTCAATGATTTTGAATGAAAAATTACATTTTTCTGCCTCATTTATTTCATTCTGTTGATTCCAAAATGCCTCCTAGTAACAAAGACTTGCTAAAAGAAATTAATGTGAATTTTTAATAGCCTGATTTATATTTAAACTATTAAGTGCCCCACTTTTATTGTATTATAGAGCTCTTACGGCACTCTCTCTCTCTCTCTCTCACACATGCCACAGAGCTCTTACAGGTCTTATGGCATGAAATACTTGACAATAGTTATCTGATTTCTTTATAGTAAAAGATGATGAATTTGCTACATGTGGAGTAGATGTAAGCTGCTATTCTTTTTTATAATTTTGGTTCATTCCATGTCTGGATGGGTAATGGAATTGAGAAATTTACAGTCAAAGCAAATCTCAATTTGAGAGGGATCATCTTATTCTATTGGTATGTGTTCTTTATAGGATTAGAATTTGACATCTTTTCTTGTTGTGGAATGATGGTTCTATGCTCATTATGAAGTTATGTTCATAGCTCTTCAATTTTAAATAGAAAACAATTCGAAGAGAACAGAGTTTTGAAACCCCTCACTTGGTACAGGGGAGAGAGAGAGAGAGTTCATCATTTGTTTTTTATTGTTTGTTTTCTTCTTTTGTACCATAATGTTACCCAATTCTGATCTTCTAATAGCCTTTCTTCCATTTTTCGGGCATGTCGTTCTCGTGAGTAGTCTGCTGTTGTTCAACACCCTGCACCTTGTATTATTTAATTTTTTCTTATTTATTTTTGTGACATTTATGATATGGTCTCTTAGCCATCGTGGTTAATCCAAGAATTGAAGAATTCCTTGATTTGTGGCTTGAATCATGTGTATTTGAGTTAAGAGTTATGAGGGACAACAGTGGTTTTTACCAACAATTCAGAAGGTGCATTCCAAATTATAGAGAATTGAAAAGGAATATTTGTAGTCAAAAGTTTTTCGGTTTGTTTTAGTGTTTTGGGAGCAACAGAGAACTTACATCTATTAATATAAGGTCCAAACGGGGCAACCACATATCTAATAGCGATAAGATTCGAACTTTGATGAGAAAGAGAGAGGTAAGAGAGCTTTTTATCATTTGAGAATTGAGAGTATAGGTGTGTGACTGTGATAGTGCTCATATAATTTGACATATTTATCGGATAATCAACCTCAACCATATTTGACTCATTGAAATCTTATGTAAAAATCTCAACTCGATCGTAATTTAAAGGTTCTGCTTTGTTTGAGCCACATTTCCCCCCCAGTCAGTCGAATTCCCATCAAAATTGAACTTAGCAGATATTTTGGTTTTTTTTTTGTTTTTGTGTGGGTTCAACGGTCTCTGTGGAACTCAGTATTACGGCTTACCTCACTTCCTAGAGAAAGAGTGAGAAAACCCAGATCAAATCTAAGTACTTGACCTGGATTTTGCATTTGACCACTTTTCCCAAAAAAAATTAGGTGGGAATGAAAATTTATACCGGTAGCTAAGGTTCATGTGGTGCTATTACCGTGGCTTCTGACTTGCATTTACCTATAATCATTTCCTCTTTATAGTCCATCACCTCTTCAACTGTTTCCCATCCATAATTATCTGATAATTGACCATTATGGTTGCAAAAAACAAAACAAAACAAAAGAGATTTCTCCAAGATTTGTGCCACTTTTTGAACTGCAAGTTTTCATAATTAGTTGTAAGAATTGATTTTAGAGCCACCTTAAAAACTTTCTATACCCAACGTATTTTTTGGATGAAGTTTTTGAGACAAGCTTTACCTTTTGTTTTTCTTTTTATATAAACCATAGGCCCTGTCGAAACTGCAGATCTCAAATAACTTGTAATTCTTTTTGAACGAACCAGATGCAAAAAATTCTCTTGAATGTCTCCTGTAAGAGGGAGTAATTGTACAATGTGATCCCGCGAAGGAATGGCATGCATCCATTTTATATATTTTGGGCAGGGGTCGAGGGTTGTCCTTCTCACGAAGTCGCTGTGATCTCGCACACCTCCTTAGAGAGAGAAAGCGAAGTGGGGTTCCTTTATATGCACACATCAGATCAGAGGAAGCAAATTTGGGTGACTGTATTAGAGAGAGAAGGCCTGAACTTCCCACTGCTGTAAATTAGAGAGAGAAAACGCTGAGCTCTGTGCGACTTGCTTCCCCTGCTAGAGATAGATAGAGAGAGATAAAGCCCAAATCAGATCCATGGAAGTTTTCCTGAACTTCTGTGATGAAGATACGGGAAAGAGCTTCACATCCCATCTCAACAGAGTTCTCATTGATTCCGGTATTTCCACCTTCTTCTTCCCATCCATACTACAACAACAACCAAGGGATATACAAAGAGCCATTGAGAAGTGTGAGGTGTTTATAGCCATCTTTTCCCCCAATTATGCTTCCTCTTTCTTCTGCCTTGACCAACTTTCTTATTTTCTGAGTTTGCCACGGAGGTCGAGGTTTATTCTTCCTGTGTTTTATGATGTGGAGCCTTCGCATGTCCGCTGGCAAAGTGGGCTTTTTGAAGAAGCCTTTGTGGATCACAGGAATAAGAATGGGTTTGATGAGGAGACAGTGCAGAAGTGGAGAAAGGCTTTGAAAGAATTTGCCTCTCTTTCTCGTTGGGAAATGAAGAATTACAGGTATAACCAATTACCTCTGATTTCTTGAAAAAACAAACAAAAAAAAATCTCTCTCTTTCTCGTTCTAGGTTGGGAAATGAAGAATTACAGGTATAACCAATTACCTCTGATTTCTTGAAAAAACAAACAAAAAAAAGATCTCTCTCTTTCACTTTCTAGGTTGCGATGAGGAACTCCATGGAAACTAAGTATAAAAAGTGGATCCACATTTATTATTATTTTCAGGTCCTGTATTGATAGTTAACATTTATTTGGTTTTTAGCTTTTAATATCCCATTGAAAGAATTGCAGGGACTAAAGCCTTTTTTTTTATTTTTTTAAATATTTTTATAGATATATGAAATGGGACCGATGTACTCTTAGACTTTAGCTGGGCCATCTTAGTTTGGTTCTATAGCAGCACTTGATTTTGCTGTCATCTTAGTTTGGTTCTATAGCGGCACTTGATTTTGCTTCGAATTTCAAATCCCGGATCAGTGGGTGGATAATTCACCCATAGGTCCATGTTGGATCATTGGATCGGCGATCGAGTCTGAATCAATCGGAATCGATGTTCAAAAAAGATAAAAAAAAATAGATTAGACAAAATAAAAATTAAAATAGCGGTTTAGGGGGTGGAGATATAAGGGGATCCTAAGAAATGGGGGATAGGGCCAAGACCCATACCATCTTGGAACCAGTTCAGTCTCAATAGATTCCCATCCGGATAGGTAATTCAAATACGCATTTTGAATTCATTTTTTCTTTAATTGCCTAATGCGACGGGATCATCTATAGGACGGAAGCAAATTTGGTAAATGAACTTGTCAAGCATGTTTCTGCAAAGTTGAACTATGAAACACCATTGCATGTCACTGATTACCCGATTGGGCTCGATTCTCGGGTGGATGATGTGCTGAGACTCTTAGACATTGATGCTAATGATGCTCGGATGATTGGTATCCATGGTATGGGTGGCATCGGTAAGACCACTCTTGCCAAGGCAGTGTTCAACAAAATATATTCCAGCTTCCAAGGCAGTTGTTTCCTCTCAGATGTTCAAGAATCTTCAAAAACAAATGTTGGAGTTGTCAGCTTGCAGAAACAACTTCTCCAGGAACTGCTTAATGAAGGAGATCCATGTATTTGTAATGTTGATGGAGGCATCAATGTTATTAAGAATAGGATTGGGTCCAAGAAAGTTCTTGTTGTAATTGATGATGTTGATAGCGAGGAGCAGCTTGAAAAAATAATCGGTAATCGTGATTGGTATTCTCAAGGAAGTCGGACCATCATCACTAGTAGGGATGAGCATGTGTTGAATGTGCGTAATAGAGTGGATAGTGATCATATTTATGAGCTCAAGGGATTGGATGACGCACAATCTCTTGAACTATTTAGTTGGTGTGCATTCCAGAGGAATCAACCGATGCAAGAATATGTGCAGCTCTCCAAGGATGTGACATCCACCGCTGGTGGGCTTCCCCTTGCTCTTGAAGTTCTGGGATATTACTTATGTGACAAGCGAAGCATTGATGAGTGGGAAGATGCAACAACAAAGTTGAAAAGAATTCCTGAAGATAAAATCATGCTGAAGCTGAAAGTAAGTTTTGATGATTTGAGCGAAGAAACAAAACAAATATTTCTTGACATTGTGTGCTTCTTTATTGGGGAAGATAAGGATTATGCAATTGACATATGGAAAGGTTGTTGTTTCCCTGCTTTAGATTCCATAAGGAAATTATTGCAAAGGTTACTTATAAAGATTATGAATCGGAATTCCTTGTGGATGCACGACCAACTTCGTGATATGGGGAGACGGATTGTTGAACTAGAAAACCTGGGTGATCCTGGAAAGCGTAGTAGGTTATGGTCTGAAGAAGATGTCACTGCTGTGTTGAAGAATTACATGGTGAGAAATTTCTAAAAACAACTAATTTTATCTTGTTGTAGAAACTTTTATTGAATTATTTGATTGTAATCGATTTATTTCTAAAAAACACTAATTTTATAATGTTGTAGAAACTTTTAATGAATTATTTGATTATAATTGATTTAGCTTCATTTCATCAAGAGATGAGATAGATGAGATAAGGTTAGTTGCATCTGTTTCTTTAGCATCTTATTGCTTGGCTGACATTTACGACTATTGTAGATTAGGGAACTCGTAAGGTTCGAGGTCTAATACTTGAAGGGAATGAATGGGAGAGGAGTTGGGAAACTGAAGCATTTAAACCAATGACTAATCTGAAGCTACTTAGCATCAGTAATGCATCTCTCAATGGAAGCTTCAAAGCACTTCCATCAGAATTGGTGCCCTTTACAGTACCTCCCAGGTGATCTTAGCTATGAGAAGCTAGTTGTCCTTGACTTGTCAAACAATGACTATGTCCTTGAAATTTCGAGCAGCAACATCAAGCAGGTGTAATACTTGACTCACATTTAACATTTTTTTGTGTTATTTCCTTGTATATTTGAAACCTATCATGGTTATTATCTTTCTTAACGAACAACCTTTTTTTTTTTGCACAGCTGTTTCCAAAGTTGAACGTTCTCAATTTAAGATGCTGTACTTTATGGAGAATTCCCAACTGTTTTCTATACCCTAACTTGGAGAAGTTGAATCTCATATCATGCTGCAAGTTGGTTGAGATTCCTGACCCCATAGGCCTTCTAGGGAATTTAGTTTATCTGAATCTTGAAAACTGCTACAACCTGAAGGAATTGCCTAATTCGCTAGGCTCACTAGTTAACCTTAGGGAGTTGAATGTGAATGGCTGCAAAGAACTCAGTAGATTCCCAGCCTCAATGGGAAGGATGAGGTCACTGCTTTGTCTACGGATGCAGGAAACTGCTATTGCCGCATTACCTAATGATTTTGGATGTCTTTCTAACTTGGAAGACTTATATATGTGGAATTGTAAACAGTTAGAAGAGCTCCCGGAAAGCTTTGGAAGTCTTACATGTTTAAGGATTCTCAACATAGGAAACAACATCAATTTGACAAGGCTTCCATCTACTTTCTCAGGTCTTTGCTCCTTGGAAATATTCAATGCATCTGACTGTAACCTGCAGGGGATGATTCCTGATGACTTTGAGAAGTTATCCTCATTGACAACCCTGGTTCTCAGTGGAAACAGCATCCAAGGCCTCCCTAGGAGCATGAGGGGCCTTTCTAATCTTGAAACGTTGTATATAAATAGTTGCAAGCAGCTGGTAGCTATCCCTGATCTCCCCACTAGTTTGAAATATCTGAGTGCTTCCGGATGTGAAAGCTTGCAAACGTTGCCCAAGCTATCGAATCATTCTAAACTAGACTACTTGAATGTTGTAGATTGTGGTGAGCTCTCAGGTATCCAGGATCTACCCACCACTTTGAAAATTTTGGATGCTTCCAACTGCATATCATTGCAAATTATACCCAACTTCTCTCACCTTTTTCAACTTTAAAAATTGGATCTCTCAAACTGTAAGAGGCTGATTGAGATACAGGGTCTCAGTGGGTTGATGTGTTTGAGAGAATTGCTCTTGAGTGGGTGTAAACCTCACGTTTTGAGGGGTCAAAGTCTACTGGAGGTAAGTTACTTCGTTCACAAGAAAATTCCTACTGCCTGGTTCTTGAGACATCTTTATTACTTTTGACTGCTAATGTTTTTTTATCCTATACATGTAGGAAATGTTTACAGGTTTATATAGTTTAAGTGTTCCTGGAAGCAAGGTTCCAAATTGGTTCATGTGTAAGTGCACATCGAGATACATAAGGATTCAGGATATCGAAAATCCAGATTGGTTCATGTATCAAACTTTGTCATGCACAGTGTCAAGGATATCAGAAGAAGGCCTTCATATTAGAGAAATGATGGTGTGGTTTGTTATCTATGTCAATGAACTTAGTTGCACTCACCAGAAGCATGTTGTCAACTTATTGATCAAGAGGAAAGGTAGGGAAAAGGATAGACTTCCATTGGGAATTTATCCAGGGACCCACCGGAATCAAATTTATATTTACCATTTCCGAGATGGCATTGGGTTTGAGTTTCAAATGAACTGGTTGAAAGATGGGGATCAAATTGAATTCGTTAGTGAATCGACATATTACGAGGATCAAATTGAAGTCATTAATGAATCAGGACCATCCCTGACACCATCCTTGGGATTTCCATGCTATCATTTGAAGCAGGCAGGGATCCATCTTGTCTATGAATCAGAAGACACCGAGGATTCCATTGAAGAAAAACTGGCTGACTTCTTCAATTCATTGCATGTTCAATGGCAGCTTACAGCCTCTCTGTACGTAAGGTACCCATTTTGGTTTCGGATTGCTACACCATACTTTTTATGTGGCATTTGGATTCTCAAATGAGTTCAATATCAGCTACCTTTTTATTCATTGATTTTGAATGACAAATGACATATTTCTGCCGCATTTCTTTCATTCTTTTGATTCCCAGATGCCTCCCATGAACAAAGACTTGCTAAAACAAATTGTAGTGAATCTTGAGTAGCATTGCCTGATTTATATTTAAACTATAAAGTGCCCAATTTTTATACTACTATCGAGCTCTTACAGGACTCACTCTCTCTCTCTCTCCCTCTCTTTCTCTCTCTCCATGTGTGTCTGGCAGCACGCCTGGTGTTATAGGTCTAATCAATGGTTTAAAAACCGGATCGGTGACCCGGATCGGGCTTTTCAAAAACCGATCCGGATCGGCGAATCGGCGATCCCGATCGGCGAATCGGCGATCCGGATCGGAATCGGGTGAATCGGTCAGAATAAAGCTTCAAAAAAATCCGAAAAAATTATTAAAATTCATTATAAATATTGGTTTTTAGGAATTCAATAAAAAATGAGGGTACTCCATTAAGAATTTTCATGTTTTTGAATGAATATGCGAATATTGATATGTTCTTTCCCTGCATGAACCGCCATTCAGCATTTAATTTACAGTATTTCGTGCTCATCCCTACACTGTTGCTGTTGGGACTCGATATGTGAGTAATATGGCTGGGATAGGGTGACCTCAGAATCATCATCTCTCTCGTTTTCTCTTTGAATAATATGGATTAAAAAAAAAAAAAAACAAATTTTCAAAAAAATCGATCATGGATTAAAAAAAAAATCACAAATTTTCAAAAAATTCTATCATGGATTACAAAAAAAAATTCGATCATGGATTAAACAAAAAAAATCACAAATTTTCAAAAAATTCAATCATGGATTACATAAAATTCAATCATGGATTACATAAAATTCGATCATGGATTACATAAAATTCGATCATGGATTACAAAAAAAAACAAACAAAAAAAACAAAAAATTCAATCGTGGATTACAAAAAAAAAAAAAAATAGTTCGATCATGGATTACAAAAAATTCAATCATGGATTACAAAAAACTCTATCATGGGTTACAAAAAAAGCAAAAAACAAAAAATTCAATCATGGATTAAAAAAAAACAAACAAACATTTCGATCATGGATTACAAAAAAAAAACAAACATTCCGATCATATATTACAAAACATTCGATCATGGATTACAAAAAATTCTATCATGGGTTACAAAAAAAAAAAAACAAACAAAAAAATCGATCATGGATTACAAGAAAAGAAAACAAACATTTCGATCATGGATTACAAAAAATTCTATTATGGGTTACAAAAAACCAAAAAATTCGATCATGGATTACAAAAAAATCTATCATGGATTACCAAAAAAAAAAAAAAAAAAAAAAAAAAAAAAAAAAAAAAAAAAAAAAAAAAAAAAAAAAAAAAAAAACTGTACGGAATCGGCGATTCACTGTTCGGACTCGCCGATTCCGTACAGTGAATCGGCGATTCACTGTACAGAATCGTCCGGTTCTAGAGAAAACCGGACGATTTCCGATTTTTGGGCGATCCGGTTCCTTTTTCACTATTTCCGAGTCGAACCGGGCGAGTCCGGTTCGACTCGGCGTTTTTCAAAACGCTGGGTCTAATGGCACGATATACTTGATGAATAGATTTCTGTTTTCTTTATGCATGCTGTTGTTCTTTAGGTAATCCCAAAAGATGATGAATTTCCTATGCCTGCAGGAGGACATAAGCTGTCACTGTCAGTTTTCTTTGTGCTTTTGGTTATGTCCATGTTTGAATGGGGTAATGGTTTTGAGTACTTTATAGTCAAAAGCAAATCTCAACTTGAGAGGATCGTCTTATTATTTGGTATGTATTCTCTATCAGATCAGTACATGACATCTTATCTTGTTGCAGAATGATGGTTCTACTACCCTGTTGTGCTCATTATGAATTTATGTTCATAACTCTTCAATTTTAAATAGAAAACAACTCAAAGAGAACAAAGTTTTGAAATCCGTGACTTGGTACAATTGCTTTCAGAAATAAGAGAGGTACCACCTACTTTGAGCATCTGATACATCCACAAAGCAAAAGCAGCAGTGAAACTCTTTCTAGAGAGAGAGAGAGTAATTGGGATTCTATTGAGAGACTTTTATCATTTGCTTTATATTGGTTGTTTTCTTCTTTTGTACCATAATGGTATCCAACTCTGATCTTCTTTTTGATAGCCTTTATCCATTTTTCAGGCATGTCATTCTGGTGGGTGGTTTCCTCTTGATTGACACTCTTCACTTTGTATTCTTTAAAAATTTTCTTTATTATTTTTGTGACATTTATGATACGTTCTCTTTCCGCTCGCGGTTAATCCAAGAATTGAAGAATTGCAACCATTGCTTGTATAAAATTGAAGAATGTTTTTTTCCCACCTAATTGACTTCATTAGAAGCTAAAATGGTTCCTGAGAAATCCTTTTAAGATTTATGTTGGGGTTGAAACCAAAAATCATCCTTAGATTCAAAATGATTTCCTAAAGTACCTTCATAGATGAGTGCTTTTTGTATTTTCTTAAATGATTTTACGCCTATATATATTTAATAAAAGTTTCCCAAACCTGGGCTAATTTTAGGAAAAGTCAAAGTACTTTTCTCAATTTCCAACGCAAGCAACATGATCCTAAATTCCTAGTTTGTTTCGTTGCTCTTCATAGTTCCTTCTGTTGAAGTCTTTTTGAGATGGCAAATTTCCTACAGCCATTTTTATACATTTCCAGCTTAGTTACGGACACAAACAATTGGACAGTTCATGTATGAATGAATCCTTTGACTCATGTCTTTCATTTTTCTGCTCCAAATGAATCCCCCCTCCTAGATTCCCTCTAGGTCTTCTATTGGATGGATATTTAAATCCGAGGATTTGAGAACTCAAATTCAAAATTTAAAAACAACTCCAACCACATGGTTTCTTTAAAAAATTAAAAAAGAAAAAAGGAAAAAAAACACACACACCTCCAGGGGATTAAGATAGAAGTGCCCATCGGTAGAAAGGTCCCATTAACTAGTAATGTAATGCGTTGATCCGAACCGAATTACAAGTTCGCATTGACTAGATTGGATTTGGATCTTATAAGGCTTATCCAAGTCCAACAAACCCAAAATTGATTAGGTCCAGAGTTTGTGTGTGTGTATGTGAGTGGTGAAACTGGCAGATCCAAGTGAAATTATTCGAAACATACCTTAAGTTTCGACTTATTAGAAAAAAAAACTTTAAACTTTTGTAAATCTCGTCCATATATTTTTTAATCATGTTTTACATTTTTTTTTTAATCAAAATAGTCTTCACGGTAGTCGTATTACTGTAAAGGTTTTATGTATCACGGTAGTTAAAGTGTCATGATGAATTTCGAAAGTTATGCGGCACCTAAAATACACTTACGATTCGAAAGTGTATCATGATACTTGAAAGACTCTGATGGTAGCAGCTGAGCACACCCACATCCTTTCTTCTTGCTCTTTCCTTGGATTGTTGCCTCTTCTGTTGTTGCGCGCACGCACACAGCCAGAAATCATCATATTCCAGGCACATTTTTCAGAATTACACCCACTAGGGAATGAAGGGGTTGAGGTTCATCAACAAGAAACTGAAATCTTTGACGCCATCATTGGTTGTTACAACCCTAAAGACCACCTTGCAATCCGCACCGATTATGTGAAGAAGAAATGTCCAATACACCCAAAAACCCTTCTTCAACATATTTCGATACGATAGACATCTCTGACCTTTTACGTGACCACGAAGTAGAAGAAATGATCTCTCACCCCTCCTTTGACAAAGAGAGCATCATGCCCACCTTAAATCTTCCACCAACCCCACCCGAGAAGAAACCTGTAAAAAACAGAACTCAGCACCGGCACATAAAGAGGTGTATGACGTGTACTCGAAGACCGTGACGGTAGCAAGGAGAGAGGATGTGGGTGTCAAGACTATCAAGGTCTTTTGAGTACTATGGTACACCTTCAAGTCATTACGGTATTTTAAGTGTCGTAACTTTTGAAAGTCATAAAGACACTTTTAGGCGTAGATGCACGACCAATTTCATGATCCGGGGAGACGGATTGTTGAACTGGAAGACCTTAAGGCATGGATGCACGACCAACTTCGTGATCTGGGGAGACGGATTGTTGAACTGGAAGACCTAGATGATCCTCGAAGGCGTAGTAGGTTATGGTCTGAAGAAGATGTCCCTACCACAATGAAGAATCATACGGTAAGAAATTCCTAATTGGAGAAATCATTTAATGAATTATTTCATTGGTATCAATTTAACTCTGGTTCGTCAAAAGAAAATATGGTCATGTTGTCGCTTAAAATATGGTTAGAATAGATACCTATGTTTTTTGGGCATCTTGTCGCTTGGCTGACGTTTACTACTATAGCTGATTAGGGAACACGTAAGGTTCGAGGCTTAATGCTCAAGAAAGAATCGGAGAGGGACGAGGCTTAATGCTCAAGAATGAATCGGAGAGAAGTTGGGAACTTGAAGCATTTAAACCAATGACCAATCTGAAGAGACTTAGTATCAGTGGTGTATCTCTTAATGGAAACTTCAAATCCATTTCACCAAAATTAGTGCGGCTAAAATTGCAGGGTTATCCTTTGCCGTACCTCCCAGGTGATCTTAGCTATGAGGAGCTAGTAGTCCTTGAGTTGTCAAACAAATATTGTATCCTCAGAAATTTCAAACATCATCAAGCAGCTGTGAGACTTGGATCCGGACCTGATCAAACTTAGATGGTATTCAGGTCCAAGATTTGGACCCAGACCTGGATATGGGTCGGGTTTGGGCCCCCATGTCCAGGTTTGGGTCCATCGAAATTATCATATATAACCTCTATTTTATGTGGAAAGTCTCATTTATTTTTATTTCAGTGGACATGACATGCTTGAATTAAACCTTCGTACTAAGGGCCGGCAAAGGTTTGGGGTGGGTCGGGCCGGGCTGAGCCAGCCCTAGCCGAGCCCAGCCCGTAGGGCCACGCCTAACGCTGATCGGCCCAAATAAGCCTTGGCCCTGGCCCTAGCCCTAGCCCAGGTCCGACCTTAGCGTTAGCCCTATTGGGGTCCGGCTGGCCAAATAAAAAAAAATTAAGTAAAAAACTAAGAAAGAGAGGGCAATGCCCAGCCCGACCCTACCATCGGGCCGCAGTTGCTTAGCCACCCTCGTGCCACATAATATGGCCCATGCCCTAGCTTTTTAAAGATGGGTTGACCGTGGCGGGTTGGGTGTAGGGTTTTTGAGAACCTCATAGTTTGCGAAATCGAGAATCCCAAACATCGGGATCCTACCCAAGATCGTGTACATGGTTGACTAAATGCAAAATAGATGAATACAACTACAAATAGAGTGCGAGAAATAAATCAAACACAAAAAACACAAGATTACGTGGTTCACCTCATAAGGCTACATCCACGGATTCGGCAAGTAGAAATTCACTATCACAATGAATATTACAGTTTTGAATTACAAGAGATAATACATATCTCTAAACATTGGTAAAAAACTATCATCGATCTTCCCTTCAGATACTACCTATATCTAAACATTGTTAAAAAACCATCACTAATCTTCTTTTGTAAACCTGCTCTTCCGACTGTACAACATTGTCGATCAACATCATCTTTCTCATTGCAATATCACTATTGGAAAGATAACCTCGAGAGCAACCAAGAGACTTTCTCTCTCTAAAAGTGAAAGTTAACCAATCTAAAACTTATAGGAATATCGATTCTCTTTCGGAGGCCATGTTTCTCTCTCTTGAGAATCTATCTTCATATTGAAAATCCATTCCCATAACCTTAAAAAAGGTGACCTTAAAAAAGATAGGTATTATTTCTTATTTGATTCTCTTATAAAAATTTCATTTTCTTGCTTCTTAATTTTTTTCATTTTACCATAATACCTTGAAAATATGAGTTTAGTGATTTGGCTATCACCATTACCAACATTGACACCCTTCATAAACCCCCCTTCGTGCATTTTATCTCCTTACATCACTTATTTTTTCTCAGGACACGCCCTCCTAAATTTTGAAATGCTGTAAACCTAAGAAAACCCCAACAACTCGTGATGAAATTGTGGCCGGAAATTTCGTAGCATGTAGCTCATTAGTTGCCGAGATATCTAAGAGGGTATTAACATCAATTGCTGAGATTTTTCCGTTAATTAAGCAATGGCTTTTCCTAATTCGTTCATTTACAATACCCATCTTGTTTTGTCGTTTTGTTATGAAAAGTATACAATGAAATCATCGATCTTGATTATTAGTCGGGTGAAATTAGATGGCTGTATTTATTCTATTGACCAACTTCAAACATCAAAATTTTTTTTCTAGAATTTATGACACATCGAAATTATCAAATTTTATATGGTTCTATTAGAAAAAGTATGCAATAAAACCATTGATCTTGATCATTAGTTAGTGAAATTAGAGGGCTGTATTTATTCCATTGATCAAACTCAACCTTCCAAAAAAAAAATTCTAGAATTTTATGACATATCCAAGTTATTAAATTTTACATTGGATGGTATCATGGGTAAATGATCTCATTATATATTTTTTAAAAATTAAAAATAATAATTTTAGTAGAAAAACATTTGGGCCATTAATTTCTTTTTTTTACACTTTTTTGGACCCGATATATAGCCATGCGGTCCAGCCCGCATGAAACAAATTTCCCACTAGTCTAATCATTGGAGGGAAGATTCGTTGCTGCTGCTGCTGCTGCTTCTCCTTTTTCTTCTCCATTGGGATGAAAAATGTCGGTGGTGGCCGTACCCATAGGGTTGAGCGGAATTTCTGCGCAGGAATTGCTTCCTCCCTTTCCAAGTAATCTGCCCCGACACAGGGGGAAATTAACCAAAGTCGCGTTGGTGTAGAGAGAGCCTAAACTCCTTCGCAAAGCTGCAAAACATTGTGAATTAGAACAAACCCTAGAAAATCTCTGCTCCACTCACCAGCTAGGGATTTAGATCGAGATAACTCAAATCAAATCCATGGAAGTTTTCCTGAACTTCTGTGACCTAGACACGGGAAAGACCTTCACATCCCATCTGAAGAAAGCTCTTGATGTTTCTGGTATCTCCGCATTCTTACCGACACAACAACAGCAGCAACTGAGTGATATACAGAGAGCCATTGAAAAGTGTGAGGTGTTTATAGCTGTCTTCTCCTCCAATTATGCTTGCTCTTCTTTCTGCCTTGACCAAATTTCTTATTTACTGAGTTTGTCGAGGAAGAGGACCATCTTTGCTGTGTTTTATGATGTGGAGCCTTCGCATGTCCGCTTCCAAAAGGGGCATTTTGAGGAAGCCTTTGTGGATCATAGGAATAAGAATGGGTTTGATGAGGAGACAGTGCAGAAGTGGAGAAATGCTTTGAAAGAAGTTGTCTCTCTTTCTGGTTGGGAAATGAAGAATTACAGGTATAACCAATTACCTCTGATTTCTTGAAAAAACCAAAAAAAAAATAAAAAATCTCTCTTTCTCTTTCTAGGTTGCGACGAGGAACTCCATAGAGAATAAGTATAAAATGTGGATTCACTTGTATTACTATTTTCACATCCTGTAATGATAGTTAGCATTTATTTGGTCTTTAGCTTTTAATATCCCATGGTAAGAATTGCTGAGGTTAAAGCCATTATGTTTTTTTAATATTTTTGTGGATATATAAAATGGTGCCTGATGTATTCCTTAGACTTTAGCTAGGCCATCTTGTTTAGTTCTGTATTTTTCTCCATATTTCAAAACCCAGATCGGTACATGAGATCGTTCACATGCATGTTTGTGTCAAATCGCCCGATCTGTATCGGGTTTGAATTGGTGTTCAAATAAAAAAAAATGAAACAAAATTAAAATTAACATAGGGGTTCATGGGAGTGGGGATTATATATATATATATATATATATATATATATTTATCCCTCTAATACAGTACTGTATCTTACTCAGGTAGAACAATTGTTAATTGGAATATCGATGGTATGTTTGATCATCAAATACTTGATACCATGAAGCATATAACCATGTATGCTATTGCCTGCAAGATAGCAGGAAATCATGACCAAGAAGTGGCCAAAGCCATTGTCTGTGGATTTACAGGATGGTTCAGGGGATGGTGGGATTTCCACATGAGTGAATCCTCTAAACAACAAATTTTAAATGCTACAAGACAATGGACTGTAAAAAATGAATTCAATCAAGACATACCTCATAGTGAAAGTGATGCTATTAATACACTTATTTATACAATAACGCTTCATTTTGTGGGAAGTACTTCCTTATTAGATGCTAGGTTAGAAGATCTACTATCTAATTTAAGATGTCCAACATTATCCCACTACAAATGGTATAAAGATGTGTTCTTCTCACGACTTCTGTCACGAGAAGACAGTAGTGCGGACCATTGGAAAGAAAAATTCATAGCAGGATTACCTTACCTGTTTGGCGAAAAGGTAAAAAATAGACTAAAGAATAAAAATGAAGGAATAATTCCATACTCTCTTTATACCCTTGGAGAATTATCTGCAGAAATCTGTGCAGAAGGTCTTGCTCTGTGTACTGACTTAAAGTTAAAAAGGTAACTTGAAAAGCAAAGAATGATTAGTAAAAAGGAATTAGGAGATATCTGTGAACAATTTGGTTATAATACGATTCCATCATCTGATATACTCTATAAAAGGAAAAATAAAAATAAAAAGTATAACTTTGGTAAAAAGAAAGATATAAAAGATAAGTTTACTAAAAAATTTTCCCCAAAACCAAATTGAAAAAGGGAAAAAGAAAAATCCCAGTATGTTATAATTGTGGGAAAGTAGGACATTACAAAAATAAATGTAAGGTTAAAAAGAAAATCAATGCCATGCCCTACAGCTTAAAGAGGAAATCAAAACTCAGATATACGATATACTTCAGATAGAAGAAGAATCAGATACTGATACCTCAAACTCAGAAACTGAGACTATTGTCGGAAGAATAGAAGATGAAAATTTAATATTGAGTAGTTCCGACTCTGATGAGGAAATGAAAGATTGTTTCTGTAATACTCTTACAAATGAAGAGTTTTTAATCATAGAACTAATAGATAACATAGCGGACCCAGAAGCCAAACGAGAAGCCTTAACACAATATATACAAATGGCTAAAACCAAAAAGAAACCTGTCCCTCTAGTTAAGACACAAGAGGAATATAGTTTAGCAGAAATACTTAAAAGAATTAGTAAAAAAGATATTGTTCATAAAGAGCCTTCTATTTCTGAACTGAGACAAGAAATAAACGAAGTAAAATCTGAAGTTCAACATCTTAAGAATAGAATAAGAATTTTAGAAATGACTGCTGATTTTTTTGAAGAAGATAATGATGATGAATTAGAATTTGATAGTCTTTTGCAAACCCATAAAAACATAGTACCTTCAATAGTGCCTCCAATAATTGGAGCCCCAGAATCGTCTGAATCAGCTGATAAATCTATACATGATAATAATTATCTAAACCTATTAGATAAAGTTATTACTCAGAAATGGTTTACTTTAGTAAGAATAATAGTACGTAAAGAATTCAGTTTTCAATCTTTAGCATTAATAGATTCAAGAGCAGATCTTATCTGTATAAATGAAGGATTAGTTCTTACTAAATATTTTAGTAAAACAACTCAAATACTTAATACAGTAGATGGTAGCAAATTAATGAGTAAATATAAATTGTCCAATGCTGCAATATGTAATAATGGTAATTGCTTTGAAATGCCTTTCATTATGGTAAGAGGGTTGAGCCAAGTTGTTATACTTGGTACTTCTTTTTTAAATTTATTATACCCTTTGAAAATAGATAGTACAAGGATTGAATCAAATCTAGAAGGACATAAGGTAAAATTTGATTTTATAGATAAACCAAAAGTAAGAGAAGTTAATAACATCAAACAAACTATAGAAAATAAAGAAAGATTTCTATGCCATCTAAAAGAAGAAGTAAAACATAGAATAATAGATGAAAGACTTTCATTGCCAGAAAATAAGAAGAATATTGAAAATATTCAAAGAAAAATAGAAGAAGAGATTTGTAATGATCTGCTAAAAGCCTCAGAAAAGGAGCGAGGAGCACCAAGACTGGTAATAAACTACAAGCCTTTAAACCAGGTACTCAAATGGATAAGATATCCAATACGGAATAAAAAAAATCTACTTGGTAGGCTTGTCAGTGCTTGTATATTTTCTAAATTTGATTTAAAGTCTGGCTATTGACAAATACAGATAGCTGAAAATGATAAATATAAAACTACTTTTAATGTCCCCTTCGGACAGTATGAATGGAACGTAATGCCTTTTAGGCTAAAAAATGCTCCTTCAGAATTTCAGAATATAATGAATGATATTTTCAATCCTTATATGAAATTTATGATTGTTTACATAGATGATGTTTTGATATTTTCAGAAAGCATTGAACAACATTTCAAGCATATAAATATATTTATATATGCAATTAAAGCTTCGGGTTTAGTTATCTCGGCCAAGAAAATCAGTCTTTGCCAAACCAAAATAACATTCCTAGGTCACAATATTTTTCAAGGAAGTATTATCCCTATTGATAGGGCTATAGACTTTGCAAATAAATTTCCCGATATTATTTTAAACAAAACAGAACTCCAAAGATTTTTAGGCTGCCTAAATTATATTTCGGATTTTTATGAAAATCTTGCCATTGATGCTAAGCCTTTATTTGAAAGATTAAAAAAGAATCCACCTAGGTGGATTGATGAGCATACGATGGCAGTTAAAAAAATAAAAAATAAGGCAAAGGTTTTACCATGTCTAGCACTATCTAATCCTGATGCTTTTAAAATAATTGAATGTGATGCCTCCGAAATAGGATTAGGAGGAATTTTGGAACAAAGAATAAATGACAAAGACCAATTAGTCCGCTTTACTTCAAAAGTTTGGAATACCACTTAGCAAAATTACTCCACGGTTAAGAAAGAAATCTTAGCCATCGTTCATTGTGTAAAAAAATTTCAGAGTGATTTGTAAGGCAGCAAAAGATATCTTACTCAAAGATGTCAAAAATTTGGTCTCAAAACAAATTTTTGCCAGGTGGCAAGCAATCCTCTCATCTTTTGATTTTACAATAGAACATCTAAAAGGCAATTCTAACTTTCTTCCTGATTTCTTAACACGTGAATTTTTGCAGGGGGGACAGAGATAGGGACAGAAGGCAGGCAATAATGAATACCAATGCTCAGAATAAAGGAAAGAATAAAATGGAAATTGTTCCATCTCCATCTTCTGGACCACCTATAATAAGTCATCCACCATTTTCAGGAAAACCGATAATAAACTCTCCTGGAACCCCAAGCCAACTTATAAAAAGACAGGCTCAAGAACTTGTCTCTTATCCTAGCCCAATAAGAGTTTCTCCTTCAGAAAAATCTTTGTTTATAGAAACCACCTTTTTAATAGATACAATAATAGAAGATGAGCATTGGGCTTTAGACCCAGTAATTATTGCCAACCAGTATTTAATAAATAATTTGAATCCCTCCAATGGTAATGAAACGAGAGAATGGTACGAAGCATTCCTACTGGAAACAGGCTCTATCACTTTGGTACATTTCTACCAAAGAAATACAAATATAGTAGCTTACTCAAAGCTCCAAATAAGAAAAATAATATCATATAAAGAATGGGGATCAGACCCTATGAGAAGTAGAAAGTTACAGGCTCCAGAATTTAATAATAAATATTACAAATATTCTGAATACACGGATGCCTGGCATAAGGTTTTTACCCTCCAAAATAGCAATAACTCACACACTTGGTTCGTACAGATGAAATTGCCAATAGTTGAAAAACTTCCTAATTGGTTTAGGAACTGGTTCTAGATTTGGGGATCCGGAACAGAGATTCTTCCTGATAAAATACAAAATCTCAAGCCAAGTTTGTTGAATTCAATAATAATGACCCCCAAATAGATCACCATTTATACTTCATAGCATTCCGGATTATGAAATGGAATTTTGCAATATCTGATAATCTGACCAATGACTGAGAATATATCCCAAGGCTAGGAAAGAAAATATATATTAAATGGTGGAACGTCTATGAGAACAAGTCTCTTGATCCAGAGAATATTAACCTCAAAAGAGTCCCAGGTCAAACACTAGAAGAAAACCCAAATAGTTTTGCTGAATATATTAATAAAATGAGAAGGCAAAATCCAAAAGCAACCAAAGAAGAATTGAAAAAACAGTTGCTTCAAATATTTGAAGAAGAAGGAGAAGCAATGTCAACCTCATCACAGAATCATGAAGATTATACAGTTTTTGCAATCTTATCAATAGTTATCATATGAGAAATATATATATATATATATATATATATATATATATATATATATATATATATATATATAACTAGATAGTTCTTGATATTTCTCCTTGTTCTTTATTAACCAAATAGATTTCTCAAATGATAACTATTATTAGATTTCTCATATGATAAATCTATATATATATATATATATATATATATATATATATATATATATATATATATATATACATTGATTGAGGTTGTGGTGGTTCATCCTTTGATGGGATGACTGCCTTGAGTATTATGCTTTTTGCAGGTGGATGTGTACTAGCAGTTGTAGTACCATCAGTACTTAGATAGGTTTTTTCTTCCAATGTTTGGAGTTTATCAAATGAAGGGATATGGAGTTTATTTTGGTAATTACTTATTAACCATTGAAAATATCCTTCTGTTTGTTTTTCTTTTTTCAAAAATTTATTATATTTAGCCTGTAATAATTCTTTGTACTCTTAAACAAGAAATTAAATATAAATATATTGAAGAACAAATCAATACTCCTTTAATTCAACAAAAAATTAAAACAATACAACAACAAATAGAAACATCTATTTGTAGCGAACATCCTAATGCTTTTTGGGAAAGAAAAAAGCATAGTATTAGTCTTCCCTATGAACAAGGATTTGATGAAAAACAAATACCTACTAAAGCTAGACCAATACAAATGAATACTATTTTATTAGAAATGTGTCGCAAGGAGATTAATGAACTTCAAAATAAAAAGTAAATACGACCAAGCTCCTCACCTTGGAGCTGTGCAGCTTTTTATGTCAATAAGAATGCAGAAAAGGAACAAGGAGTTCCTAAATTGGTTATCAATTATAAACCTCTAAATAAAGTTTTAAGATGGATTAGACATCCTATTCCTAATAAAAAAGATTTATTAGATAGAACTGCTCAAGCTTGTATCTTTTCCAAATTTGATATGAAGTCTGGATATTGGCATGTACAAATCCAAGAACAAGACACTACAAAGGCTGGATTCAACCATGCCAAGTAGTGAATCTGTGAAATTATAGTGTCTTGTATCTCTTAGGCATACAAGCACAGAGTTGTTTAACCCAAGTCGGGTTAAGGGTTTCACTGCTATTTGGATTAATCCAATGTGTAAATATTTGTATTTATTTTCTATATGTTTTTCAATAACTTTTTTCGATAGTAGTTGAAAGTTTTCTTGATTCTGAGTTACAGATAAACTTTCTTCTACTGTTTTGATGGCATAGCCCATCTTTAATTTGAATGATCCTTTATTATAAATATCATTAATTGGTACCTTGGAAATATTCCAATTTTGAATATGATCTTCAATATCATTGATTATTATCTGTTCCTTATTTTTGACTCTAAGTGTTTGAGATGACGTTGTACTTTTACTTTTAAGATTCCTAATTAAATTTGTCATCCGTAGGTTGCGGATAATGACAACTCAAGACGATCAAGGATCCAGCGTTTTCCCTAAGCTGCTCTTCCTGGCCTTGGCGGTACTTTGCAATAGATTCCTTTCGTCTCGTGTCTTAACTCTCGAACCAACTTTCTTGGTGATAAATTTAAGTAGGTTTCCCTAGTAATCGTATAACTTAGACTCTCACGACTTAGTGAACTATTCAGGACGTGAAACAATTTTACTTGTTCATGTACTGTATAAACAGTTTCCTGTTTGCACAGTTGTTACTGTTTGGCTCTGATACCACAAACGCCCAGGATCTACAGTTCGATCCTATAGATTGTATTAAGGTAATAATTGAACAAGCAATCCTATTAAAAGATGTTTAAAGTAGATATGTGAATATCAAACTATTATATTTAATTAATTCATGTAGAATCCTATAATAATTTAGGATGAACAGTAATATGCAGATAAGCGGAATAATAGAGACATCTATAACAAACCATTGAGCATAATTTAAGTTGCCAACCTTAATACTGAATAGTATCTTAAATTGCATAATTTATATCATATCAAACTTTATTAACATATAGAATTCTTGTAGCACACAACTCACTGTATTTTACAAACTATTGAACAGAAAAGCAGAAAGTGAAAAAACACGGAAATCAAAACTACTTACTGGGTGCATATACAGTAACTGGAAAATAACTTCCAGTGGTGTGGACAGTATGAAGGTAAAGAAGTAATATTGCAATCCCACATATTGAGAGAGTATTGAAGCTATGAGGTCAAGATAGCTTGCTGATATTGAAGTAATGAAGAGAGAGAGATGGAGCAAAACCTATTACTGGGAAAGAAGACAATAATTCTGAGAAGAAGAGGGAAGGTACTACCTGAGACCTTCTGATGACTTCGGAAGGATGGTAGAAGAGGAAACTAGAAGAGAGAGAGAAAGCAGAGAGAAAAGAAGAGAGAACTCGGACCTCTGAGCGACCTCGAGAGTGACCTTGGGACTGGAGAGCAACCTCCGGAACTAACTTGGGAGCGACCTCCCTTAATGAGAAGGAGGAGGTCTTCTTATATAGAGAGGCTTCCTTCGTCTCGAAGCAAAGGAGAGGAGAAGAGACGTAAAGGTAAAGCAAAAGGAGACTAGACGTAAAGGTGAGTGACATGACATAAAGGAATAAAAACGACAAAAAGAGATACTTTTAAAAGCTTTTGCTACAGTGATTTTTTTGTCTTTTATGCTAATGGCCACAGTGTAAGCATCTTGCACAGTGCTTTTCTTGTCTTGTTGTGTCGGTGCTACAGTTCCTTTCTTGTCTTGTTTTGTCGGTGCAGAATCTCTGTATAGTGTTTTGTCGGTGGGATGTCGGTGATGAGATTGGAAGGGAATCTTCTTTTGTTGGTATTCGTCAGTGTGGTACTATTGACAGCATTGGTGATATTGACAGTATCGGTGATTGAGTATTGCAGGAATATTCTTTATGGTCTCTGACTGAATTCATCCGGATCATCTTCTTCGGGATCAGTTTCTTCTTCCGGATCTTCCATAGGGAGATTGAGATATTGATTGGTATGTAAGGGAGATGATTGTACCGTTTCTTCAGAGGAGACTGGCTTTCTCCCTGCTTCGGCAAATATTTCTTTCATCTGTTTTTCTAATGTTTCTTTGGAGGCATTAGGGTTTGATTGAAGCGTATTTCTTAAGTATGTGGGAAAGTCAAATGAAGTATTGGCTGTATTCTGGCTTTGTGGTTTTTCAAGGGTTTTCTGGGGTATTCTTTTTGGAGTTAGTGATGTTGGGTCCATATTGAATATGTCCCACCACTTAACAGAAAATGGTCTTTCCAAGTCTAGGGATATATGAGTAATCAGAGGTGGTATCAGGGGAGATGGAATACTCCCATTTCATTATTCAAGGTATTTGGTATAAGGCCATGAAATAAAGGTGAATGTCTATGGTATTATCAATCTGGTTGTATTCTTGGAATTTTTCCTGCACTGTTTTGAAAGCAGGAGGTAAAATTTGAGAAGTTGAACCCCACACGAAAAACCAGTTTTTAAACCAGGTGGGGAATCTTTCGAAAACAGGTAGTCTAAACTGGATGTACCAGCTATGAGTATAATTAGGATTTTGATAATAGAAAAATTTATGCCATGCCTCAATGTATTCGGCATACTTGAAATATTTATATGAAAACTCTGGGTTATGAAGTTTTTTCCCATGCGCGGGATTACAACCCCACTCTTCATAGGAAAGTAGCTTTTTAATTTGGACCTTAGAATATACAATGGTCCTTGTATTCTGTTGATAGTAATGGACAACAGATATGGATCCTGTTTCCATCAATAGAATTAATACCTCATATAGTAGAACAAAAAAGACAAAAAAAGACAAAAAAAGACAAAAAGAAGTCGACAGATGACATGTGCCGTACGACAGAAGATGCCTTCCGTATTATATGGCCGACAAAAGATATTTTTACTTTTTCTTTAAGTTATGTCATGTACAAAAGTTACTTTTACTTTTTCCTTTAGTCGTGTCAAGTCATGTCATGTCTCTTTCACCCTTTATCTTTAAGTCATATCTGACTTTAAATATTCTTTTCTATCTCTTTTAAATCTCACCCACCTTGCCAGCTCACCTCTGCGAGTGCGATGCCAGCTCACCACTGCCACCGATAAGATTCCTTTCAGCTTTATGTCTTCTCTTCACTTTACAGCTCGACTTCTTTGCTTGCTCACTCCTGCCTGTAAATACCTCTCTTCTCCTTCATTTGAGGCATCGGGGATTTTCACCTTCTCTCTCTGTTCTGAGAAGCCCTGCCTGCTCTTTCTCCTTCTCTCTCTCTCTAAAGCTTCAGTGTTCTATATCCTATCTACCAGATCCTTGCAAACTTTCTAGGCAAGCCTTTCTCAAGTAAGATCTTTCCAATAATCTTTACTTTCTATTTTCAATGTGTGATTGTAATATACATAAGTTACCATCGTTCTGTCCGGACGAATGGCAACACTTTTCAAGTTTCTGCCTTTGTGACTTGTAAGTTATACACCGTCTGTATTTAGTTTGTAATTTGTATCTGTCCCTATACTTTACTTGAATCTGTATCAATAAAGATTGTTCATATTATGCAGTTTAAATTAATATTTAGTACTAAACTACTAAATAATACGTATACCACTTGGATACTAGTAGATATCTCTGTTATTTCCTTTATGATTATTCTTTTCACTTTTTTATACTACACTTCTCTTTTTAGATCATTGTTAGATTATAGCACTATGTTCTCAATGTTACTGAGATAACTTTAGAATTTAAGAATGTAATTAGAATTTTAGATCTTGGATGCTGTTTGGTATCAGAGCCACTAGAAATTATTAAATTATTTATTGTTAGACTATTTTTAGCTAATAATAGTGTTTATGAGATAAGATTATGACAAAATTAGTCATTTATATGGTAGTCCGAGTGTTAAGACTCATAGTCGCCCAGTCCTAAGACCATTTAGGCCAAGGAGAGCCGTTCAGGTCGTTCAAGACGTAAGAGGTTGACCAGAGTCATTATCCGTACCAATATATGGAAAATTTTATTAAAACCTTATCTAAAGAAGAAGTGGTCATTGAAAATATTGAACAACATATTCAAAACTGGAACATACCAAAGGTCCCAATAATAGACGTATATAAAAAAGGACTCAAAAACTTTTTATAGACATCAAAAAATTAGATCTATAGACAAATGAAAATCTTGAAAATAGACGGTCTAGATAATGTGTTGCAAGACGCACTATTTATGGGACTCAAACTTTTTTTTTTCATTCTCATACATCTTGACATCGAGATGATCTATTAGAGGGTTTTTCAACATTAAAACAACCTTTACGATAGATTTTTGAGGTGCATATGTATTTCTACATTTTAAGGTAGCAACCTTATATAAACTTTTCCCTTCTATTAGTAGTTAAAGGATAATTAATGCATCTTGTAGGTGATGTTACACACCATGTCGGTGGTGTCATTGTCCACTATTATTAATAAATGCTTTTGTTTCTATTAGGAATTTCTACTTTACCCTTGATTAATTACGTAAAATACCTTTAGACAAAAAGTTACTACACTATAAGATAAGGGTATCTAAGTGTCAAAAAATGTTGAAGATTTTAAGGGTACACTTTGTGGTGTAGCCTAACAAAACCCTATATATATATATATATATATATATATATATATATATATATATATATATAGGTAGATACTACAAAAGGCCTATAGGTGAAAATGAACAATGATTTCGCCTACCCTCATCACCATCCAAACTTCATCGCATGGTTACAGTTGTTCAGTAGTGTTTCAATTTTCATTTTTTTGTTACTAATCGTAGTAATCTGAAATTTGGAGCGTGTGTACATTTTAGTGAGGCGCACCTAATAAAAATATGAAAAAAATAATTCACAAAATATAAATTGATCAAAATACCCTTTTAAACTTTTGGGGGTATTTTGGTCAATTTATACTTTATGAATTATTTTTTTCATATTTTTATTAGGTGTGCCTCACTAAGATGTACACATGCTCCAAATTTTAAGTAATTTGGATTTGTAGAAAAAAAATAAAAATTGAAACATTACCGGATAGTTATGACCGTACGATGAAGTTTGGATGGTGATGAGGGTAGGTAACATTACTGTTCATTTTCTCTTATAGGCGTTGGGAAGAGTTTTCTTATATATATATATATATATATATATATATATATATATATATATTGGGGTTTAGGGTGACCCATACCATCTTGGTACCGGTTTAGTCTTGACGATTCCCATCCCAATGATCCAAATCAGAAATCGATGGGTTTTAAGATGCTGATTTTGCTCATCTGCTTATGGAAAGAAGTTCATTTGTTTTTTTAATTGTCTAATGAGGAGAGATCTTCTGTAGGACTGAGGCAAAGTTGATTGAGGAACTTGTTAACCATGTTTCTACAAAGTTGGACTATGAAACACAATTGCATGTCGCTGATTACCCTATCGGGCTTGATTCTCGGGTGGCTGATGTGATGAGACTCTTAGACATTGATGCTAATGATGCTCGGATGATTGCAATCCATGGCATGGGTGGCATTGGTAAGACCACTCTTGCCAAAGCAGTCTTCAACAAAATATGTTCCAGCTTCGAAGGCAGATGTTTCCTCTCAAATGTTCGAGAATCTTCAAAAACAAATGACGGAGTTGTCAGCTTGCAGAAACAACTTCTTCAGGAACTGTTTAATGAAGGAGTTCCAAATATATATAGTGTTGATAGAGGCATCAATGTTATTAAGGCTAGAATTGGGTCTAAAAAAGTTCTTGTTGTAATTGATGATGTTGACAACGAGGACCAGCTTGAAAAATTGGCCGGTAACTGTGATTGGTATTCTCAAGGAAGTCGGATCATCATCACTACTAGGGATGAGCACGTGTTAAATGTGCATAAGAGAGTGGATAGTCATCATATCTATGAGCTCAAGGTATTGGATGACACACAATCTCTTGAGCTCTTTAGTTGGTGCGCGTTCAAGAGGAATCAACCGATGCAAGAATATGTGCAGCTCTCTAAGGACGTGACATCCATTGCTGGTGGGCTGCCCTTGGCACTTGAAGTTCTAGGATATTACTTATGTGACTTGACAAGCATTGAAGAGTGGGAAGACGCAATAACAGAGTTGAAAAGAATTCCTGAAGATAAAGTCATGCTAAAGTTGAGAATAAGTTTTGATGATTTGAGCAGAGAAACAAAACAGATATTTCTTGACATAGCGTGCTTCTTTATTGGGGACGACAAGGATTATGCAATTGACATATGGAAAGGTTGTCGTTTCCCTGCTGCAGGTTCCATAAGGAAATTATTGCAAAGGGCACTCATAAAGATTAATAATAAGAATGAGTTGTGGATGCACGACCAACTTCGTGATATGGGGAGACGGATTGTTGAACTGGAAAACCTGGATGATCCTGGAAGGCGTAGTAGGTTATGGTCTGAAGAAGATGTCACTACTGTATTGAAGTATCACATGGTGAGAAATTCTTAAATAAGCTTACTTTTCTCTTGTTGGGGAAAACATTGAATGAATTATTTGATTGGTATCAATTTAACTTGGTTTCATCAAAAGATAATATGGTTAGATACATTTTTTGGCATATTGTTCTGACATTTACTGTTGTTGTCGATTAGGGAACTCTGGAGGTTCGAGGCCTTATGCTCAAGGGGAATGAATTGGAGAGGAGTTGGGAACTTGAAACATTTAAACCAATGACCAATCTGAAGCTACTTAGCATCAGTGGTGTCTCTCTTATTGGAAGCTTCAAATCCATTTCACCAAAATTAGTGTGGTTAAAATTGCAGGGTTGTCCTTTACATTACCTCCTAGGTGATCTTAGTTATGAGGAGCTAGCTGTCCTTGACTTGTCAAACAATGACTGTATCCTTGAAATTTCAGACATTATTATCCAACAGGTGTGGTACTTAACTTACATTTAACATTTGTCTTGTGTCATTATCCTTTATCTTTTCTTTCCTTGTATATTTGAAACCTGTCATGGTTGTTATCTTCCTTTCTGAAGAATTTTTGTTTTCTGCACAGCTGTTCCCAAAGTTGAAAGTTCTCAAGCTCAGATGTCATAACTTACAGAGAATTCCCAGATGTTCTCTATACCCTAACTTGGAGAAGTTGAATCTTGGAGGATGCTGCAATTTGGTTGAGATTACTGACTCCATAGCTTGTCTAGGGAATTTAGTTTATCTGAATCTTGAAGACTGCTTGAACCTCAAAAAATTGCCAGATTCGCTAGGCTCACTAGCGAAGCTCAAGGAGTTGAATGTGGCTCAATGCAAGGAACTTAGTAGATTGCCAGTATCAATGGGAAGGATGAGGTCACTGCATTGCCTAAGAATGCAGCAAACTGCCATAACCACATTACCCGATGATTTTGGATGTCTTTCTAACTTGAAAGACTTATCTATGCGGGGTTCGAAACAGTTAAAAAAACTCATAGAAAGCTTTGGAAGTCTTAAAAGTTTAAGGACTCTTGACATATACGGCAGTAGTTTGACAAGGCTTCCATCTACTTTCTCAGATCTTTGCTCCTTGGAGGCATTGGATGTATCATATTGTAACCTGAAGGGGATGATTCCTGATGATTTTGAAAAGTTATTCTCATTGAAAACCCTGAATCTCAGTGGAAACAATATCAAAGGCCTGCCCAGTAGCATGAGGGGCCTTTCGAAACTAGAAACATTGTCTATACTTCATTGTAAGCTGCTGGTAGCTATCCCTGATCTCCCCACCAGTTTAAGATATCTTAATGCTTATGGATGCAGAAGTTTGCAAACCTTGCCCAAGCTATTTAACCTTTCTAAACTAGAGGAGCTGCATTTTTGTAATTGTGAGCATCTGGTAGCTATCCCTGAGCTTCCCAACAGTTTGAAATATCTGAATGCTTCCGGATGCAAAAGCTTGCAAGTATTGCCCAAGCTATCTCAACTTTCTGAACTAGGAAGATTGGATGTTGTAGACTGTGGTGAGCTTTCAGCTATCCAGGAACTTCCCACTGCTTTGGAGACTTTGGATGCATCCAACTGCATATCATTGCAAATTATACCCAATCTCTCTCACCTTTCTCAACTTAAGAAATTGGATCTTAGAAATTGTAAGAAGCTGATTGAGATACAAGGTCTCAGTGGGTTGATATCTTTAAGATACTTGGACTTGACTGGGTGCAGCGATCACATTTTGAGAGGTCAAAGTCTGGCGAAGGTAAGTTTCTTCTTTCACAAGAAAACTCCTGCTACTTGTTTACTGAGTCAACCTTTTCATTTTGATTGCTAGTATCTTTTTCTCTTTTTATTGTTTTGATATTATATATATATATATATATATATATATATATATATATATATATATATATATATATATATATATATATATATATATATATATATATGAGAAGCAGTTGCCGCGTTCTTATCCTCTTATTCTACTTGAATACAAGCAGCAGGTCCACAAGCCAAAGAGTAAGGGAAGTGCGTAAGCACCATTGTTCGCAAAATCGCCCGGTTATATCTGAACCGGCCAGTGGCCGGTTTTGGGTGGTTAGGGTAATCAACCGGTATTTAAAAAAAAAAATTCAAAGGATTGTATATGAATTCTTAAAAATAAGGAATTTGATTTGTAATGTATTTTTAAATATTCTTTACATTATGGTAAAGATTAAAAATTGTTTTGATCATTAATACTCACTTTTATATTTTCCAATATTTTTCAGAAAATTAAAAAAATAGCCTTTGGAAAATATAAAATGGTTTAAAATCCATTTTTTCATTAATTTTCAACTTCATTTGAATGTGTTTTGTTTTAATCATTCTTTTATATGCTTTTCATATTTTAGTAGATTTTTTTTGTATTTTTTTTTTTTTTCAACACTTTTTTGACCACCCGGGACTTGCCCGGTTAGAGCAATTGAATTAGCCGGTTTACTAGTTAGGTCGGTTAAACCGCATCTAGGCCCATGTCTGGTTAACCGTCCCGGTTCGATTTTGCAAACATTGGTAAGCACTGAGCGAGCCAAAAAGCAAAGCGAAAGCATGTGTCTTAGCGATCCGCTTCACTCCATAGCTTAGTCAGCAACAGTGGCTACACATCTTAGCAAGTGAATATATATATATATATATATATATATATATATATATATATATATATATATATATATATATATATATATATATATATATATATGTATACACACTTTACTAATCTATTTAAGATTCCAACATAATATAAAAAGGTAATAATACTAATAATAGCAGAGATCAATGATATATCTAATATGATCCACGAAGTATAAACAATATTTCTTATTTTAAGACTAAATATCAATTTGAATTGCATAATAAAATACAGTAGATATAACTAAAACTTATATTAACAATACTTACTGTTTACATATGCAATAGCTTGCAAACAGTCTCCATTTCTGAGGATAGTAACTCGGAAAGGAGCTGAAGTTACAATCACACATAAAGAAGAAAAGCAGAAAGAGTTACCAGATGCAGAGATAACCTTTACAAAGAAATCCACACCATAGAAAGATCTTTATAAAGAAATCCACACCATAGAAAGATCTTTACATAGATAAGACACACCAGC
The DNA here is from genome assembly GCF_054954075.1 of Amborella trichopoda. NCBI lineage: Eukaryota > Viridiplantae > Streptophyta > Magnoliopsida > Amborellales > Amborellaceae > Amborella > Amborella trichopoda. The sequence continues at coordinate 4,671,463 of NC_142340.1, forward strand.
TTGAAGAATATTACATGAATAAGAGAAGAGAAAGAGAAAGAGAAAGAGAAAGAGAAAGAGAAAGAGAAGGAACTGGAAAGGCTCGCAGAGGCTTCTGCTAAGGAGAGAGGGAGATTCAGAGAGAGAGAGAGTTGCAGAAGATGCAGGCTCTTCCCAGATGATCCTTTCTTCGTTGTGCTTCGTTCGCCTTTTATAGGGGACGGATTTCAAACGGATTTAGCTGGATTGGAGTAGGAGGCCAGGTGGAAAAGGAAAGATTCCTTCGGTCGGCTGAATAGTGAGACAGCTGGAAGATTGCTTTGGACAGGTGGAAAGTTGGAAGATTCGTTTGGTCTTCAGATGTGACCTTAATGGTTGCTTTATAAAAAGTTGTCCGAGGCTGATTGGCTGCTAGCTGTGATGGATTGTCGTCTTTCATCGGCTATTGATGTGATATTGTCGGTGGAGCTGCTTTAGATACAATTTTATGTACAGTGACAACAACTTTATGTACAGTGATGACAGTTGGTAGATTCCTTCTTCTTTATGTACAAGTAATGTTGTCGGCCATTTTTCTTTATTTCGGGACTTCGGGTCAGAACGGCGGCCTCTTGCTAAACTCATCATTATCTTCATTTTCTGTTTGAGATGCTGAATTCTCTTCAGATTCTTCTTTGAAAATGTGTAGAAGTTGCTTTTCCAACTCCCTTGGTGGCTTTAGGGTTTAGTTTGCGCATTCTCTTAACATAGTCAGAAAACTGATTTAGGGTTTCATTGGGAGAATCATATTAGGGATTATTTGGGGATAATTATGGTATTCTTTTTAATTTTATAAACTCGGGATCCAGATGCTTACTATAAAAAACATTCCACCATTTTATGAATATTCTTTTTCCCAATCTAGGGATATATTCAAAAGTATCATCATTATTTTTTGAGATTCCATACTCCCATTTAACAATCCAAGGAATCTAATATATTGACATAAAATATAAATGATAATCTATATTTTTATTTTTGCCATTATATTCGGCAAACTTTCCCTGGGATAATTGCACCTTTTCGGGCAATATCTGTGATCCTGATCCCCATATAAGGAACCAATATCGAAACCAACTGGGAAATGGTTCAAAAATTGGCATTTTAAATTGCACAAATCAAGTATGGGAATAATTCGTATTTTGATATGCAAATATTTTGTGCCAAGCATCAATGTATTCAGAATATTTGAAATATTTATTTGGGAACTCTGGATTCTGTAATTTTTTTTCACAAGTAGGGTTGCAACCCCAATCATCATAGGACAATATTTTTCGTATTTGCAATTTGCTATATCCAATCATCTTTGTATTACTATGATAGAACTGAACAAGGGAAATTGAGCTGGTTTCTAGTAGAATGGCTTCATACCATTCTCTAGATTTATTTCCATTGGTTGGGCTCAGATGGTTTAAAAAGTATAGGGAGGCTAGCTTATTTGGGTCCGTCTTTATATATTTATCATCGATAATGATATCAATGAGGAAAGAAGTTTCCCCAAAAACAGATTTTCCAGAGCTTGATACTTTATTTGGGACAGGAGAGGTTATGAATCTTGGGTTTGGACTTGTTGGAATTTGACTGGAATAGTCAGGATAATTTTGTATTGATCTAATTGGTGACAAAGGTGGATAACTGGTTAGAGGAGAGCTTGGTGATGATGGTACAATTTCCATAGGAAGTTTTCCTTTATCCATAGTGGATATTTTTCTATTTATAGATATTTTTCTATTTATATTGAAAAGTTGCAAGGCCAAAGGCTTTTGCTCTTCCAGTTCGGGGTCAAAGTCTAGAGTCCTTCCCTCCTTGCAAAAATTCACGAGTAAGAAAATCGGGAAGAGAATTATGTTTGCCACTAAGATGTTCAATAGTAAAATCAAAACTAGATAAAATAGCTTGCCATCAAACAAAGATCTGTTTTGCTACAAGATTTTGGACATCTTTCTGTAGTATATATTTAGCAGACTTACTATCAGTCCGTATAATGAATGAAGTATTAAGTATATCACTTTGAAATTTTATTACACAATGAACTATCGCAAGAATTTCTTTTTTAATAGTGGAATAATTTTGTTGTGTAGTATTCCAGGCTTTAGATGTATATGTAATTAATTGTTCCTCTTCATTATTTAATTTTTGTTTAATTGTTCCTCTTCATTATTTAATTTTTGTTTAAGAATTCCTCCGAGACCATATTCTGATGCATCGCATTCTATAATTTTAACTGCACTTGGATCTGCCAAGGCTAAGCAAGGCAATTCTTGTGCTTTTAGTTTTATTTTTTGTACTTCATTAGTATGAAGTGTCTTCCATATATATATATATATATATGAACAATGATCAAATGCAACGGTTGTATCATAGTGTAATGCAACGACACTTCTACAACACCATGTTTGTGATATTTGTATGACCCCAAATTTTGCACACACACTCTCTTCATCTCAATAATCAATCCCCCCCAAAAAAAGAAAGTTCGATTTGAACCCTAGATATGTTCAAAATGAGTCCCCTCCAAAAATGAATCTAGACCATTTATTTTGTGAATTTAAAGATCTTAGCCTTTAAAAACTCAAAATCATTTTTTTCTTTTTTAACATTGTTCATCTAATGATAATAAAGCCATCCAAAAAAATTGGAAATGAAAAAATCCTTTTAAGGCTTAGATCTAAGCATCTCACCAATATGAATGGCCTATGTTAATTGGGCTAAAAAAATACTTTCTATGTTGTGTTTTCAAAGTTTTCTTTTTTTGTGATTGTTCATTAGAATGGAAACAACGTATATGTCAAAATTTGGATCAAACAAATGGCCATAAGATGGTCTTTTAAAGTTGTTGCATTATATTACTGTACAACGGTTGTATGAAATCATTGCCCTATATATATATATGTATATGGAAATGTCACCATGTCATTATAATATAATGAAACCACACTTCTAGAAAAGCATATTTGTGGTATTTGTAATACCCAAATTTTGTATGCACTCTTTTCATCTCAATAATCAATCTCAAAAAAAATAAAATTTAATTTGCACCCTATATATGGTCAAAATGAGTCCCCTCCAACAATGAATATAGAACGTCCATTTGGTGAATTTCAAAATCTAGGCCTTTATGAATTCAAAATCAAAATTTTCTTTTTTAACATTGTTAATCTAATGGCAATAAAGTTATCAAAAAAATTTGGAAAGAAAAAAGATCTTTTGCCCTAATCTAAGCATCTCACCAAAATGAAGTGTCTATGGTAATTGGGTTAAAAAAACATTTTTAGATTGTGTTTTTTCAAATTTTTCTTTTTTGTGATTGTTCATTAGAATGAAAAAAGTGTATATTTAAAATTTTGGGTTTTATAAATGACTCTAATATAGTTTTTGTAGTATCTTATTTATCAAGTAAGGGTGTATGTATAAATATCACGAAATACATGGGGTATTTTTGTCATCTTTTTGAGAGGTAAAATTGAAATTTTACTACAGGACAAGGGCATTCTAGAAATAAAATTTTAGGATACTAACTTTTAAGAAATCATTTATCATTGAACCGAAGAATTTCAAATTTATCTTTACTTAATGATTAAGTAACATGCGTTTTATTTTATAAGTATCCAAATAACAACTCATTCTAGCATTATCCTTTATATATATATATGGGTTGTATACAATGAGACCATTTATCTTTGGTACAAGGAGGTCACGATTACATACAACCATTCCTTGTGGATTCTGATAGCTTGGGTGTGTCACATGGTTTGAGAAAATTTCTTTTGAACTTTGAGTTTGGTCAATGAAATAAATGCAGCCACCCAATTTCACATCTAATGGTCAAGATGGTCACAATTATTCTCGACCATTGGATGTAAAATTGGGTGGTTGCATTTATTTCATTGACCAAGCTCAAAGTTCAGAAGAAATTTTCTCAAACTTTGTGACACACCCAAGCTATCAGATTTCACATCTGATGGTTTTAAGTAATTGGGACCACCTTATCATAGGGAAATGACACCGTGTTATTATGATATAATGAAACCACACTTTTAGAAAACAATCCAATAAAGGTGCACCTCTAAATTTTATCATAAATGTAATTTTCATATAAAAAATTGTTAGGATGGCTTGATAATCTATTTTTATCTCTAATTATAAAATTTTAAACTCTAAAAATGGTTCAAATCAAGTAGGTCTATAAACACACGAAAATCTTGTAAATGGATGGTCCAGATAATATGTTGCGAGATACGCTATTTCACGGACTCGAAATCTTTTTTTATTTTCATATTCATGCATCTCAATATCGAGATGGTCAATTCGAGGGTTTTCCGACATCCAAACAACCTTTAATGATGGATTTTTGAGGTGCATCTTTAATTCTACATTTTAGGTTGCAACCTTATATGAACTTTTTCCATTTGTAGAATGGTTAACACCCCCAAATTTCTTTGTGGGACATTAAAAAAAGAGTGTGACTGCCTAATTTACCTCAATTGCTCATTAAAAATTGGGTGTGGTTTTGCATAAGGTTGCAACCTTAAACAATCCAATTAAGGTGCACCTCTAAATTTTATCATAAACGTAATTTTGATATGAAAAAGTCTTAGGATGGCTTGAGAATCTATTTACATATCTAATTTTGAAATTTTAAACTCTAAAAATGTTTCAAATCAATTAGATCTATAAACAAATAAAAATCTTTAAAATGGACAGTCCAGATAATGTGTTATAAGATACACTATTTTGCGGACTCGAAATTTTTTTTCTTTTGTTTTTTCATATTCATGCATCTCGATGATCAATTAGAGGATTTTCCAACATCCAAACAACTTTTTATGATGGATTTTTTAGATGCATCTTTAATTCTACATTTTATGGTTACAACCTTATATACATTTTTTCCTTAAAAATTTCCTGTCTATGAAGGAGTGAATGAAGGGTATTAATATCATTTTCCGAAATTCCATTTTGGAGCAAAAATTTCAAATTTTATTTTGGGGGGTGAGGTTCTCCCAATCGTGTTCCATAGCTGTACCCTCTCTCTCTCCTCAAACCATGACAACAGGAGCTGTCTCCCTTTGATGCTAAGCAGAATATCGCTCTCCCCTTGATGCGAGGAAGCATCTCGTGGCGTCTCCTGTTTCCGCCACCTCGCACCCATTGAATCTGGGGAGCTTCTCAAGGGACTCCAAAACAGAGCCAGAATCCAAAAGCCATGTGAGGGAAGTGCAGCCCTACTTTGTACGTGGCGATAAAGTTCCCAAAAGGTATCTCTCTCTCTCTCAACAATGGTTAATTGAATCCACTGATTTTCTTTTTTCTTAACTCCTTTGCTTCTTGGAAAATTCTCATTTTCTCTAATTTTTTTCTGGTTTCGTATTAGTCCAATTTGTTATTTCTTTTTGTTAAATCACAGTAGAGATAGGTCAACAACTCCAATGCCATCTAATTCTATTGAGTGTTTTTTAGCTTTCGGTAATTGATTTTGTTAATTTGATGTTGAGGCCAAAACTAGTTACATCGCTAGCAAGTATTGGGAGTTATTAGTTGAAATTTGTGTGAATTTAATTATTTCTTCCATCAACTTACTTCATGAATTTTATGAATGCTACGATTTCTATATTGGTAGGGATCAATCTATATGATATCGTCGTAACTCTAATCTTGCTTACTCCACAAAGATTAATGGACTTTTGGTCCGATAAAAATCATCCCAACTCTGACTTTCAGTAAATGAAAACCTAGTTCTGATTTTTGTGTAGGTACTAATTCATAGTTTTCCTTTTGGGTGGCAGGGAAGGAGGCTTGTTATGGAGATCGCCAAGGTGATGAGTAAGAAAAGATTAAGAAAATAATCCTACCTTGAGGATTCAAGAAGAACTTGCTAAAAATTAAAGTTGTTGTAGCGGTTGACAGGGAGTGTAATGGGGAGTGATTCAAGAGATTATTGTTGTGATGTGCTTATGGCATTTGATAACTAGGTTGATTGTAGAGATCAAGTTATTTACTTTGATGGGTTTTTGTTGTTCTTTTCCTATTTCTGTTTTTTTAATTCGATGATTAATGTGAGAATGAGATTGTTGGTTATGTTGATATGATGATTCGTTTGATGTTTCTTTGGGTTGATTGAAAATAAAGGTGCATTTTTTTTTATGCGAAGATCTTCAATTGTAACCAATGCCTAGTTCAATTTGATGGGAATGTCTAATTACTTGATGAATGTATGAGTTCGATTTTGTTTTCCATGAGAAATTGTGGCATTAAATTGCCTCAGGGGAGTACAAAGTATAAACCAAACCATGAAAAGGAGATTAAAAACAGGACTTTTGAGTATCTAGGGACTATTTAAAAGCTCAAATTAGCAATAAACAATAAAGAGCTAACCATTTCTCAAATGACATAATATAGGGCACTGTTTCAGAAAGAAAAAAATAGAAAACATAAGTTCTCTTAAATTTTGTGGAACATTTTGTGGGGACATCACACTGCTGATACTGATACAAGTTCTGCGAAGCGCCTCTTCGTTATCAAATCCATTGAGCAATCAAGTCGTGGCATGAACTAATATTTTGCAATAGATATATGTCCATCTGTTGTTCAATTGTCTTCTTCTCTATCCAACAAAAGAAGCCATGACACAGAGTCTTCCATTGTGAAACATACATTTTTCTCGACCTCTTCGAGCTGGTTTGTGTGAGTTCTTGGGAGTTCCAAAGAAGTACACCTAGCAAAATTAGTGATATGGCTAACGGCGAGAGGAAGCATTGATCAGTCAAACCAATTTCATGGGTTTTAGCTGAACCGCAAATGATTCTGATGTGAACCCAAAACCAAAAACAAGCAGCACATATACGACTTGAATTTTCTACTTGATTTCCCATTTTTAGGAAGACCTGAACCATGGCTTTTAATGCTAGCAAAACCCTTTTTTCCTTGAGAAAGATAGTGTGAAACATGGGACTAAATATTGCTCACGTGTTATTTTATGGCTCTTCCTGCCAACCCCAAATTCATGAAAGGAGGTGTTGCTCTGTTTCAGTCCTTCTGTGCCGTAAAGCAAAACACTATTTACAGCAACAAGAAAGACTTATCTAATGGGAAAGTAAAACAAATGGAAGACAGCATGATAGGAAGCACACTGAGCTTTAAATCTAACTAAATAGAAATACATACGGAACTTACCCACGAATGATTGTAACATAATGAAATCACGCTTCTAGAAAATTATGTTTGTGGTATTTGTATGGCCTTAATAATCAATTCCAAAAAAAATAAAACTCAATTTGAATCTTAGGGTTTGTTTAATAGCATCTTAATATTTTAGGATAATATAGAATCTATTATTATTATTTTAATTATATAAGTTTTGTACCTTGTTTGATAGTATTAAATCATATCTCCTAATATTCAAATAACCCCTAAATATCTGAATCCCCAACGATTCAAGTTGAATTTTATGGGATTCAATTTTTATGTCAAAATCTTTTTTACTTCTCTCCCGCTCTCTTGTCCATTTTGTCTCTCTTCCCTTCATGTCCAGCAGAGTAGTAGATTGCCAACCTCAATATGGGAAGGATGAGATCAAAGCAAGTGCGGAACTGCTATAGCCACATGATTTTGGATGTCTTTCTAAATCGGAAGACTTGAGCATGCGGCGATGTGAAAAACTCAAAGCATTGGAAAAACATCTAAATGAGTATGTTGATATTGAGATGTATAGATGTGGAGAGAAAAAAAAAAAAAAAAAAAGAAAAATGGAGAGATTTCCAGTCTTAATAGTAGTATATCTTGCAACATATTATCTAAAATGTCTAAATATCGATTAAATAATTGGTGCACATGCGAGACTCATAGAAACTTTGTTCTAATTAAAAACATTTGAACATCATAAATTTTATTCCTTGAAATGAAAATGGAACATTAGTCTTGTTTTACTTTTGAAATTAAAATACACGTTTTAAATTTTGTATTATTAAAATAATGATTTCACCTCGAGTAAAAATAGCTATGAAATTTATGAATTTAATTAACGGAAAGGCTTATATAAGGTTGAGGCCCTAAATAATCAAATCACGGCGTATTTTAAAAATTCCCTAGAAGAGGTTATTTTGATGTAAAAAAACCCTAAAGTCAATCATCTTGACCTCGAGAGGTATAGACGAGCAAAAATTAGATTTCAAGTATGGGAAATACTGCATCTTGTAATGCATTAGCTAGGCCATCAATTTTGAATGTTTTCAAGTGTTTATTGATCTGTTCAGTTTGCACTATTTTTTAAGCTTTAAATTTTGTAATTAAAGATAAAAATAAAATTTCAGGATTTTGAGTCGATCACAAACATTTTTTGCTACTAAAAAATCATCATTCAACATTATTCATAGGTGTGCCTTACTTTGATTGTCTAGAACTTCAACCTTATACAAACCACATCAATTAATTAAACTATTAAATTAAAAATTTATTTTTAAAATAATTATTATTTATTGAAACTTCTTTATGAAAATAACACTATTAATATTCATACATATGAATAAATATTTTTTTCCTTTTTTTTTAAAAAAAATCAATCGGATATATTATACCACAGTTAAGGGTAGGACAACACAACATTCTTTTGATGAAATATCTAATGAAAGTGAGATATGATAAGTAGCCTACTAATTTTAGGTGATACAATAGTAGTTTAGGGTAGTTACATTGCCATTAGAACAAGAGACAGGAGATATGATAAGATTACAATTTATTTATCAAATAGTCAAAGATAAGATTTTCGAATTTAAAATTGCGAAAGAAGAAGAATCAAGAGCACTATTTCTTTCTCTATTATCTATATGGGATTTTCATAAAAATAAATCAATACTGTTGGATCTTAGGATGTTATTTATTGTAGGCACGTATAACGAACATGATCATTTTTTTCTATTTGCATGGGGCCAGTTGGTCATAAAATTACTCTGAAATTACTTTTCTTTATTATTATGAAGCTCCTTTGCATATAAATGATACTATTTCTGGTAACCTTAGAAAGATTTGAAAGGCTGGATTTGTTTGGTAACAATAAAAAATTAAAATAAAAGAGACATAACAAGAAAACAAAGAAAAAAATAACAAAATGAAACAAATTAAAGAAATATAAGGACCAATTCATTGGGAGAGAAGAAAAAAGAAAAGTGAAAATTCTATTTGCATGATTAGCAGCATATTAGATGCAATTGAAAACTTTAAGCTGCCTTGTAAAATATTAGCAAACATACATAATATTTATATTAAAAACATATAAGAATTTCTTGACAATATTTATGAAAATAGTGCTTGCCTTAATATTAATTGATTGTCAACTTAAAATTTTAATCAACTATTAAATTCTTTATAAGAATAATATCAACTTATAAGTCAAATTACAAAGTACTAAGTTACATTTGTTTTGATTCAATATAAGTTACATAGATTGTTTCACTATTAACTTTCCCTAGGTATCTCTAGAGCCACTTATAGTTGACAACCTATCACACAATTTGAGCTGGTAACACAAGAAATCAGTACCACAAATATAATTCATTACACTACTCTTAGCAATATTTTACTTAAAATTAATACACAAAACTGAAGTTTATTAACATGAAAAAGTTTATACAAGGTTGCAACCTTAAAATGTAGAATTACGGTTCACTTAAAAAAATCCATCGTAAAAAACTATTTTGAAGTTGGAAAACTCTCTAATTGATCATCTCCACATCGAGATATATAAATATGAAAAAAGAAAAAAGATTTCGAGTCTCAAAAATAGTGCATCTTACAACACATTATCTAGACAACCCATTATCAATATTTTAATATGTTAATAGATCTATTTGATTTGAATCATTTTTTGAGTTCTAAAATTTTACAATTAGAGATGAAAATCGATTCTCAGGACAACCTATGAATTTTTTTACACAAAAATTACATCTTACGATAAAATTTGATCGTGCAAATTATTTTGATTGTTTAAGGTTGCAACCTTCTAACTTATTTTAAAGAATTAAAGTCACGTGGATTCCGCTAGTTGTCTATAAGGAGGTCATTATTACAAGGATATCACAACTATTTTCACTCATTAGATGTTAAATTGGATGATTTAGAGCGAGTCGTGAAATTCGAGAAATTTTTTTTTGGAACTTTGTGTCTATTTTATGACACTCTTACAACCACCATTTTTTACATTTAAAGGACAAAAATGATTGTGACCTCATTGTACAAAAGACAACTTGCTTCTTTATAGACAATCCCTTAATTTAAACAACATTCTAAGATAACTCCTAATTCCAATGCACAAATAGACTCTCAATCTTAGGTCCCCCTCCTCAAAAAATCTCAAGAGTGTGAGGCATGCTAGCTTAAAATTGGTTTATTTCCCTCTCTTAAATTGTACAAGAGCATTTATTTTCATAGTAGCCACGACATTCATGAATTGTAGCACTTCATGTTTATTAGAGAGCTGTTTGAAAGCCGTTGCTTCCAATATTATGTTAACCTATGAAAACAACGGATTCTAACCTGTGGAAGTGGAAGTGGCAGCCCCTCATCCACAAAACAAAACACGGACTGATTCAAGGGTTACAAGTTCATTTTGTTTTTATTTTACAATTTAATTCAACTAAGGTATATATACAACTCTATATGACATAATCAATAAATTTAAATAACTTATATAAAAAATTAACCAATATACCCCTAAACATTCTAAAAGTGCTCTATCCAAACCAAAACATTCCAAAGTGCTCTATAAGAACTTTTACAATTTAATTCAACTAAGGTATATATACAACTCTATATGACATAATCAATAAATTTAAATAACTTATATAAAAAATTAACCAATATACCCCTAAACATTCTAAAAGTGCTCTATCCAAACCAAAACATTCCAAAGTGCTCTATAAGAACCGATACAGAAAAATGTGACGTCAGAACCGGTGATGTGTCCGATTTGTGACCTCATAAAGTAATTCGATGTAGAAAAATGGCCGGATCCCATTTTATTAGTGGATCAGGGACGGTTCTACCGATACCTGATCATATATATATATATATATATATATATATATATATATATATATATATATATATATATATATAAGATTGCAAACTTAAACAATCAAATAAAGGTGCACCTCTAAATTTTATCATAAATATAAATTTGACATAAAAAATCATAGGATGGCTTGAGAATCTATTTTCATTTCTAATTATAAAATTTAAACTCTAAACATGGTTCAAATCAAGTAGATCTATAAACACATGAAAATCGAAAAAATGGATGGTCTAGATAATGTGTGGCAAGATACACTATTTTGCAGACTCGAAATCTTTTTCTCTTTCCAAATTCGTACATCTCCATGTCGAGATGATCAACTAGATGGTTTTCCAACATCCAAACAACCTTTTATGATGGATTTTTGAGCTGCACTTTTATTTCTACATTTTAAGGTTGGAACCTTAAATTAACTTTTTCTTATATATATATATATATATATGGAAAAGTCTTCCCAACACCTATAGGCAAAAATGAATAGTGATTTCGCCTACCCTCATTACCATCCAAATTTCATTGCATGGTCACAATTGTCTGGTAGTATTTATTTTTCATTTTTTTTTCTACAAATCAGAATGACTTGAAATTTGGAGGGTATGTACATCTTACTGAGGCGCATCTAGTAAAAATATAAAAAAAATTATCCGCGAAAAAACCAAAATACTGAAACTTTTCAGAGGTATTTTGGTCACTTTTTTCATGTAAAATATTTTTTTTATATTTTTTTAAGATTCTCCTATTTTTTATGAATACATGTTCCAAATTTCAGGTCATTTCTATTTATAGAAAAAAATAAAAAATAAAACACTAGTGGACAATAGTGATCGTGCGATGAACTTTGGACGGTGATAGAGGTAGGCGAAATCACTATTCATTTTCGCCTATAGGTGTTGCATAGTATTTTCATATATATATATATATATATATATATATATATATATATATATATATATATATATATGACTAATGATACCATGAGACCCTCTCATACCCATGTGAATAGGACCCCAAATGATCACCATTAAATTTTGATACAGATCTCTAGAGAAGTTATCAATAAACCCATTCACCCAAGTCCCACACCCATGTCATGATTTTTCTAGAGATGTATGTCAAAATTTAATGGCTATATATATATATATATATATATATGGAAAATGCTTCTGTGAGCCAATGAGCTCACAAGAAAAAATGACCCAATGGCCCAGATTGAATCTGGGACGATCTAACGATCACGGATGCCCGATAGTGTTTGAATTTTAATTTTTTTTATAAATTCAAATCATTTAAAATTTTAGATGTGTGTTGATAAAAAATAGGCCAATATTGAAAAAATATTTTACATGAAGAAAGTGACCAAAATACCCCCATAAATTTTAGGGGGTATTTTGGTTAATTTTACTTTTTTGCATTATTTTTTTATATTTATATTAGGTGGAGCTTGATGAGAAGAATATTCACCTAAAATTTCATGTGATTCGGATTTGTAGAAAAAAAAATTAAAATTCAAATACTATTGGCCGTCAGATCGACACAGATTCAATATGGGCCATTGGGCTTATACTATTTTGTGAGCTAGTGGGCTTACCCTAGCATCTTCCATATATATATATATATATATATATATATATATATATATATATATATATATATTTGCCTATAGTGTTTCGATTTATAAAAAAAAGATGAAAATTGAAACACTACCGGACAATCGTGACCGCGGGATGAACTTTGGACGGTGATGAACATAGGAGAAATCACTATTCATTTTCGCCTATAGGCGTTGGGAAGACCTATATATATATATATATATATATATATATATATATATATACTACAAAACCTCTATAAGCGAAAATGAATAGTGATTTCGCCTACCCTCATCACCGTCCAAAGTTCATCTCACGGTCACGATTATCCGATAGTAGTTTATTTTTTATTTTATTTTTAATAAATTGGAATGATTTGAAATTTGGTACTTGTGTTCTTCAAAAATAGGCGAATCTACAAAAATTATCAAAAAAATATTTTACATGAAATAAATTAACCAAAGTACCCCCAAAACTTTTATGGGTTATTTTGGTCAATTTGTTTTTTGTGAATTATTTTTTTAATAATTTTATTAGGTGAGCCTCACTAAGATGTACACAAGCTCCAACTTTCAGATCATTTATGTTAGTAGAAAAATAAAACACTACCGGACAATCGTGATCACGCGATGAACTTTGGATGGTGATGATGGTAGGTGAAATTATTGTTCATTTTCACCTGTAGGCGTTGTGTGTATCTATATATATATATATATAAGAAGCATCTACACAATGCCTATAGGAAAAAATGAACAGTGTTGTCGTCCATAAGCTTATCACCGTCCAAGAAAATCGGGCGGCATGCGGTTTTCGACTGCCGCGAACCTGGCATGTTCGTGGCGATATACTAGGTCTGTGGTGATCAAAAAATTCACACAGAACTGCAATGGACGGCGTCGTCCTTTGCGGGTCCGTTCATTTAACCGCGATAGATATAGCACGTCTGTGACGGTGGTGAAACACTGTAGCATTTCAACTATAGGCACTTTTTAGGTTTTTTCACACACACACACACACACATATATATATATATATATATAGGAAGATGCTAGGGTGAGCCCACTACCTCACCCGAGAGTGTTTGAATTTTAAATTTTTTTTACAAATTCAAATCACTTGAAATTTTAGGTGAATATTTTTCTCATCAAGCCGCATCTAATAAAAATATATAAAAAAATAATCCTTAAAATTAAAAATGACCAAAATACCCCCAAAAATTTATGGAGGTTTTTTTATCATTTTTTCCATGTAAAATATTGTTTTAATATTTTTCGAATATTCACCAATTTTTTATCAACACATGCCTAAAATTTCAAGTGATTTGGATTTGTAAAAAAAAAAAAATTAAAATTCAAACATTATCGGGCATCCGTGATCGTTAGATCAACCCAGTCTGGGCTATTGGGCTCAATTTTTCTTGTGAGCCCATTGGCTCACAGAAGCCTTTTCCATATATATATATATATATATATATATATATATATATATATATATATATATATATATATATATATATATATATATATATAGGAAAATCTTCTTGTTAGCCCAAGGGCTAACTAGAACCAACGGCTCAGATTGAATCTAGGCCTATTTGACGATCTCGGATGCTTGATAGTGTTTAAATTTTAATATTTTTTTTCCAAATACAAATCAATTGAAATTTTAAGCGTGTGTTTATAAAAAATAGACGAATCTTCAAAAAATATCAAAAAACTATTTTACATGAAAAGCATTGACCAAAATACCCCCATAAAGTTTTGGGGGTATTTTGGTCAATTTTATTTTTGGGGATTATTTTCTTTATATTCTTTTTAAGTGCGATTTGATCAGAAGAATACATGCCTAAAATTTTAAGTGATTTGGATTTGTAAAAAATAAAATTAAAATTAAAATACGGAATGAGATCTTGACCGTTAGATCGATTCAAATTCAATCTAAATCGTTGAACTTATATTTTTGTGTTAACCCTAGTATCTTCCCTGCCATGGATTGCATGCATCCCAGCATGAATGTCTAAGAGTCTCATCACAATCATCTGAGCATCATTACCGTCAATGTCTAAGAGTCTCATCACATCAGTCGCCCAATAATCAAGCCCGATACGGTAATAAGTGACATGTAATTGTGTATCATAGTCCAACTTTGTAGAAACATGGTTAAGAAGTTCCTCTATCAACTTTGCCTCAGTCCTACAAAGATTCCTCCTCATTAGGTAAATAAAAAAAAATTTGAAGAACTTCTTTCCATAAGTAGATGAGCAACATCAGCATCTTAAAACCCAACTATTTCTGATTTGGATCACTGGAACCCAACTATTTCTGATTTGGATCACTGGAATGGGAATTGACGAGACTAAGATGATAACCAAGATGGTATGGGTCGTAGCCGTTTACCCTAAACCCCACTATATATATATATATATATATATATATATATATATATATATATATATATATATATATATAGAAAAACACTACACAACGCCTATACAAAAAAATGAACGGTGATTTTGCCTACCTTCATTACCATCCAAACTACATCGCATGGTTACAGTTGTACAGTAGTTTTTTAATTTTCGTTTTTTTGTTTACTAAACGGAATGATCTGAAATTTGGAGCGTGTATACATCTTATCGATGTGTACCTAATAAAAATATGAAAAAAATAATTTGTAAAATATAAATTGACCAAAATACCACCGAAAGTTTACAGAGGTATTTTGGTCAATTTATATTTTACGAATTATTTTTTTCATATTTTTATTAGGTGCGCCTTACTAAGATGTACACATGCTCCAAATTTTAAGTAATTTGGATGCGTAGAAAAGAAATAAAAATTAAAATACTACTGGACAACTGTGACCGTGTGATAAAGTTTGGATGGTGATGAGGATAGGCAAAAATGACAATTCATTTTCACCTACCCTCAATACCATCCAAAGTTTATCGTACGGTCACAATTGTTTATTAGTGTTTTATTTTTTATTTATTTATTTACAGATTAGAATGATCTGAAATTTGGAGCGTGTGTTCATCAAAGATAGGTGAATCTACGAAAAATATCAAAAAAATATTTTATGTAAAATAAATTGACCAAAATACCCCCTAAAAGATTTAAGGGTATTGAAGGTAGGTAAAATCACTGGTTATTTTTGCGTATAGGCGTTGGGAAGACTTTTCATATATATATATATATATATATGGAAATAGATTATATCTGCTAGCTGGATGACAACTACAGTATCAGCCAACAGCCCAGATTCAATTTGGGCTGATCTGACAGTCACAACATCATTTTGTATTTGAATTTTAATTTTTTTTCTACAAATCTAAATTACTTAAAATTTTAGGAGTTCAATTGTTCTCATCAAGGCTAACCTAATAAATATATATATATAAATAATTCATAGAATAATAATTGACCAAAATACCCCCAAAATATTTTAGGGGTAGTTTGATCATATTATATTTTACGAATTATTGTTCTTATATTTTTATTAGATTCTCCTATTTTTGAATAAGAGACTTTCAAATTTTCAAGTGATTTGGATTTGTCTAAAAAAAATGAAAATTCAAATACAAAATAAGGTTATGACCTCTAGACCACGCCCAGATTCAATCTGGGCCGTTGTCTGACATTGTAGCTGTCAGCCAGTTGGCTGACAGCTGGCTGACAAGATCCTTTCATATATACATATATATATAAGCTCCGATAAGCCGGTTGGCTTAGCTATGAAAATACGCCAAACGGCCAAGATTGAATCTGAGCCGATGTGACGGTCACTACCTCATTTCGTATTTTAATTTTAATATTTTATTTAGAAATCCAAATAACTTGAAATTTTAGGTGTGTATTCTTCTCATCAGTGCGCATTTAATAAACATATTTTAAAACTAATTTGAAGAAAAACAATTGACCAAAATACCCTCAAAACGTTTCGAGGGTATTTTGGTTAATTTATTTCTTACAAATTATATTTTTTAATATTTATATTAGATTATTATATTTCTTAAGAATACATGTCTAAAATTTTAAATTATTTGGATTCATAAAATTTTAATACGAATTGAGGTCGTGACTGTCAGATTGGCCCAAATTCAATCTGGGCCGTTGAGCTTATATGAACACATATGTTCATATGAGCTAGTAGGCTAATCTCAACATTTTCCATAATTATATATATATATATATATATATATATATATATATATGGAAAGAGCTGAGATTAGTCCACTAGCTCGTATGAACATATGGGCCCAACGGCGTAGATTGAATATGGGCCGATCTGACGGTCACGACATCGATTCGTGTTTAAATTTTAAATTTTTTTTTTACAAATCCATATCACTAGATCAAATAATTTGAATTTGTAGAAAAAACATAAAATTCAAACACTATCGGACATCTGTGATCGTCAGATTGGCCCAAATTTAATCTAAGCCGTTGGGCTCATATGTTCATATGAGCAAGTGGGCTAACCCCAGCTTTTTTCATATATATATATATATAAAGCACACCTTCAAATAGTGTCGAGAAATGTGGTTTCAATACTAGAAATCCTTGTAATATCCTTAAAATATATTTTAATCTTTTATAATGAAATTTAAAGCCTTAAAAATAGTGTAGATCAAGCATATCTAGGAAAAAAATGAAAATCTTGAAAATTGAAGCTCAAAAAATACGTCACAAGATACATTATTTCCAAAAGTTGAAATCCATTTTTTTTCTCATGTCCATGCATCTTGATGTCGAGATAATCAATTTGAGCATCAAAACAACCTCTTCTAACGAAATTTTCGAAGTGGGCTTTAATTTGATTGTTTAGAGCCTTGACTATATATAAACTTTTTCTTTATATGTATATGACCCGGTTTCTATGAGGCCAAACAAATGCGGACCTCTTAATAAATCTATTTTTTATATAAATTTTAGGACTTCATTTTTAAGGATATGTAATCTCTAATATGGAGATCATGAATATGAAAAAATAAATAAATTTTAAAAATTCGAAATAGTAATTCTAATAAGAAAACATTTGAACCGATAGTTTTCATTGTTTTACATGGAACACCTACTTGCATCCATCTTTATATGGATACTTTACACTCTTTGGACCGCATATGTAGTAATGCAGTTCAGCGCACATGAAACAATTTTTCATGTGTGTGTGCGCGAGTGTGTATGTGTGTGTATTAGCTAAAATCTAGAATTATTAGTCAAAATTTTTTAAAAATGGTTTTTTATATTTATGTGTATAAAACAAAGTTATTCTAATTATGACTTACGTTTTCAAGAATTAATCTTTTCTATAAAATTCTAGCCTTTAAAATAAATGTGAAATTTATTTAAATTATTATACGATTCACATTCCTTTCATAATATGTTGTTTTTCAAGAAATTATGACATTTGTAATATATTATTTAAATTGATAAATGACTATGTTGTCATTTGGTCTTATAATAGTGGTATTTTTGGAAAAAATAAATGAAAAATTGTTTCATGCGGATTAGACCGCATTTCTACATATGTGGTCCAAAAAGTGTAAAGCATTCATCTTAAAGATGGATGCAAGTAGATGTTCCATCTAAAAAAAATAGAAGCTAACGGTCCAAATGTTTTCTTATTAGAATTATTATTTTTTGTTTTTAAAATCTATTTATTACTTCATATTCATGATCTTCATGTTAAAGATTACATGTCTTTAATTTAGTCTTAAAATCTATCTCAAAAATAGATTAATTAAGTGGCCCGTATTTTTAAGCTTGGCCGCATAGAATCCATGTCCAAAGTAAATAGCTAGATTGTGGGACACGTGGAACAGTACCATCTTTGGGGTGGGAATGGAAAAAATATTGTACCCGAGCTCCTGTGGGAGAAAATTGTAGCGTTACTCCCCCAAGATAAGGACCTACGAAGCCATAGTTTTTTTTATATAGAAAGTTTAGCAATCTTTTATAAGAATATATTTAAAAAATAAAATTGAAATTTTAGATTTTTAAACATATGAAACATGATTTTTATTTGAGGGATCATAAATCTAATGGATCATAAAATATCTTTTTTTTTTTTTTTTTTTTTATGGTTTGGAACTTTTTATGTTGTACTACTTACCTAGATTTTTAAACGTGCTTGTATTTTATATATAGAAGATTAGTTTAAATTACACACATAATAATTTTTGTCGAATTCAGCTCATTTTATATTCTGTTATTCGTTTCTTCAATTATCCTGTTTTGATTGGGGGGATTTTAATCTCATTCGATGGTCATGTGAATGTTTGTCTGGTACTTTTATTAATACATCTATGAGGTTATTCAATAGATTCATTGAATGTAATTCTCTTTTGGACCCTCCAATTGTGGGTGCGAAATTCATTTGGTCAAATAATAGTTTGGCTAGATTGTCTATGTCTAAAATAGACAGATTCCTTCTTTCAATGGAGTGGTTGGATTTTTTTCCTCTCGCTACAGTAAAAGCTTTAACTAAGCTTTCTTCGGACCATTGGCCCATTATACTCAATACTAGAATGGTAAAGGGTGGCCCAAAACCTTTTAGGTTTGAAGCTGGGTGGCTGGAGGAAAACGAGGTGCTGGAAATTATTAGAACCACGTGGGCCAATACGATTGTGGTAGGCTCCCTGGAATTTCAATTGTACAAAAAATTGGTTAATATCAAACATAAGTTGATTTTATGGAAGCGTGAGAATCAGTTTGATGTTAAGGCCAAAATTAATAAGGTTTTGGGAGATTTACGAGTGATTGATTTCTTTATTCAAGAGAGTGGTTGTATTTCCCAATAGGTTATCAATGATCGTACTTCGAAATATAATGAGTTAGGAGAGCTTCGTAAGGTGGAAGAGATCTACTGGATGCAAAGATCTAGACCCAAATGGCTTAAATATGGTGGTTTGAGTACAAAGTATTTCCATGCTATTGCCAGTGCTCGTAGAAGACAGAATGTCCTTTCTGGCCTCTCCATTCCGAGGGTGGATTTTGAAAATGATAATGCATTGGAAAATGCAGTGATTAGTCATTTCAGAAAGGCCTTTTCTTCAGAGGTTAACGTAACACCTTTGTTGAATAGAGTTCCCTTCAAAGTTCTTTCTGTGGATGAGAAGTTACAGTTGGAAAGGGAGATTACCATGGAGGAGTTGCATAAGGCTGTTTTTGCACTCCCTGGAGACAATGCCCTTGGCCCTGATGGTTTTCCCTTTTGTTTCTTCTACCGTTTTTGGGATGTTATTAAGGGAGACTTATTGGTTTTCGTGAAAAACTTTATGGCAACTGAAATTTTTTTTAAAGGGATAAACTCTAGTTTTTTGGCCTTGATCCCAAAGAAAGCTACAATTTCAAGCCTCTCTGATATTAGACCGATCAGTCTTTTAACTAGTCTTTATAAAATTATTGTAAAAGTTTTGGCTGAAAGACTCAAGGCTGTTCTCCCTTCTTTTATTTTCTACACTCAGTCTGCCTTTATTCAAGATCGACAAAATCACAGATAGTGTGTTGGTGGCGCATGAATGTATTCACTCTAGATTTCTTAGCAAGAAGCCGGGTATTCTGTTAAAACTGGATATGGAGAAAGCATATGATCGGGTCGAATGGGATATTTTACTTGAAATCATGAGAGTGATGGGCTTTGGTGATAAGTGGCAATCTTAGATCAAGGGATGTTTGTCCTCGACATACTTTTCTGTGTTATTTAAAGGAAGCCCGATAGGTTTTTTTTAGTGCTTCTAGCAGATTGAGACAGGGTGATCCCTTGTCCCCTTTCTTGTTTACAATTTATGCTTAGTGCTTTAGTCTTATGCTAAGTAGGATGGAAAATTTGAGGTATTTTTCGGGGTTTTCGATTCCTAATTTTGAAATTGTTATTTCCCACCTTCAGTATGCAGATGATACTTTGATATTTTGTGATGCGAAGGCTGCTCAAGTTTTTAATATTGCTCGAATTCTGAAGATTTGTGAAGTGACTTTGGGTCTTAAAGTTAACTTCACAAATCGTCACCAGTTGGGATTAAATGTTTGGAAGTGGTGGCTGGAGATTTGGCTACTTTGTTTGGAGAGGTTGGCTCCTTCTCTATTTTATATTTGGGGCTCCCTATTTTTGACTTGAGACTTACCATTGTTGTGTGGGATATTGTGCTTGAAAGAGTGCAAGGTAGATTGGCACTCTAGAAGCACAAGTATTTGTCTATAGGCGAGTAGGGTTACCTTGTTGAGATCTTGCCTTGCTAACCTCTCGGTGTACCAAATGTCTCTAATTCACATGCCTACTTCTGTTGATAAAAGATTGGAAAAAATGATGCGGGATTTCCTATGGGGATCAACTGATGTGAATATGAAGTTTCATTTATTAAAGTAAGATAGAGTTTGTTTTCCAAAGACGAAAGGTGGTTTGGGCATAAGAAAAATAAAATTGGTGAATCAGGCATTGTTGTGTAAGTGGTCGTGGCATAGCTTTATTTTTAAAGATAAGATATGGTATAGAGTGCTTGCTTCAAAATATGGGGTTGAGAGCAAAAATATGTGGATTGGGGCTGGTCGAGGTTCTCAGACCTCACATATGTGGAAGGCTGTGTATAATTGTAGACCAATTGTATTTGGTTATTTTAAATGGAGTGTGGGGGTTGGAAGGAATGTCTTCTTTTGGCATCACAAATGGCTGAGCGAGTACCCCTTAAAAGTGGCCTATCCCGACTTATTTAGAATTGCTACTCAACCAGATGTCACTATTTGATAGGGTGGTGCGTGACTCTGCTGCCAATATTATTTTTTCCTTGGCTGGCCCGATTAGAGTTAGAACAGCCAACTATGTTGAGCTTAGTGCCTTGCTGTATGGAGTTAAAATGTGAGTTGATAAATTTTCGGGTTGTTCTTGTATCTGTGAAGGGGACACTTTAAATGTCGTTAAATGGTGTAAAAAGAAATAGCGCTCACCCTAAGAAGTTTGTGGCCTTTGGCTGTAAGTCATGGATTTAGTTGAAACAATCTATGTTTCATTTGTCTATGTTTTTAGGGATGCTAATGCCCTGACAGATTCATTGGCGAGAAGTGGCTCTCTTTTATCTTCTCTTATTATTTCCAATGATGTAATATCTCCTCCTACTCAACAATAAAATATTTGAATCTTTGTCAAAAAAAAAAAAAAAAAAAAAATGATTAGGTTAAATTACACATGAAGAATTTTTGTGGAATTCACATGCCCCTATTCCTAAGGTCCATATTTTTGTGGAATTTTGTGGAGTTCATATGCGCCTTCAATGATTGGATCCATCATTGGAATAGTTTTTATTGCCTTTTTCACAAGTTTTCTCCTTCCATTACCCCTTTTTCCACATCTCGTGGCACACGTGAAATCAAGGGGACCCACCACAATCGAACGGTTCAAAATAAGCTTAAATGAAGTTGAAGTCGAAGTCGAAGTCGATGTCAAAGTCAAAGTCAATTTAACAGTAACGTGGTATAGTGTGGCACACGCACTGCACTGTAAGATTTTGGCATTTTATGATCTATAAAAATATTGTTTCATAGTGCTCTTGCTCTTACGTGAGTACGTTGTATTTATGATCCCTCATCAAGTAGAAGTAATAATAATAATTATAGGTTTTTTAAAAAAATTGGTATATATTGACAGTAGGAGTATTTGAAAATAAAAATATTATAAATCATTTTTTTAAAAAATATAGTTTGTATAGAATCGAGAACCTAAACAATCGAAACAAAATACACATTCAGATCTTTCAATATAAGGATCCCATTAAACCTTCACATGCGATGGGTGAAGGACTCCGAAGGATACTGATAAATTTTACATAGATCTTTAAAAAAAGTCAAGTTTCACAAATCCACACCCATACGATAACTTTTATAAAAAACTATGCTATACTTATTAGTTATCGTTTGATTAAAAGTAAAGTTCCACGTCCATACGATAACTTTTATAAAAATCTATGCCGAACTTACTAATGATCGATTGAGGTGGGAGGATCTCAGCGAGTGACTGCAAATCCTGCAAGTCTATATACCAACATGGAATCGAAAAACCCAAGCTCTCTCTCTCTAACTCTCTCTCACAACTGCCTCCCTCTAACCCTTTTTTCCCTCTTTCTCTCTCTAACCTTCTTCCATGGCCACGGTCAAGAAGACCAAATCCTCCTCAAGATCAAAAGACAATGGGGAAACCCACCTCCACTCCTTTCATGGAACTCAACCAGTGGCCATCACTGTAACTGGTTTGGAATCACCTGTGATTCAAATTCAATCAGAGGAATCTCTCTCTCCAACCAAAATATCACTGAAAAAATCCCTGATTCAATCTGTGACCTAAAGAACCTTACCCACCTTGATGTTTCTTACAATTATATTACAGGTGAATTTCCTGAAGTTTTGTTCAACTGTTCTCACCTTGAATTCCTTGACCTGTCCCAAAACTATTTTGTTGGTCCAATTCCATCTGAAATTTATCGCATTTCCGAGCTTAAACAGCTCAATATGTCGTCAAATAACTTCTTTGGAGATATACCTTCTGGAATTGGCCGTATTTCTGGACTCGAAAACTTGTATCTTCACTATAACCAGTTTAATAGCTCGATTTCTCCGGAAATTGGGAATTTGTCGAACCTTTCAGAGCTCCTTTTGGCCGATAATCCATTTTCTTCGGCGAATATCTTGCCGGAAATTGGTCGCCTAAAAAAATTGACCTTTCTTTGGATGAGAGGGAATAATTTGGTTGGAGAGATACCTGATTTCTTCGGAAATTTGACTGAGGTCCGGCAATTGGATCTCTGTGGCAATCGACTCAGTGGCAAAATTCCTGTTAGTCTGATGAGCTTGAAGAAGCTTGAGTTTCTGTATCTTTATTATAACAATTTGTCAGGGATTATACCAAGGCCCATTCAAGCTTTGGGATTGATAAACATGGATCTCTCGATTAATCAACTCAGCGGAACTATACCCGAAGATATTGGGAACTTGAAGAATTTGACAAATTTTGCGTTGTATCGAAACAAATTAACAGGTGAAATTCCTTTAGGGCTTGCTCAAATTCCATCTTTATACGATGTGAAGCTTTTCGAGAACAAATTAACTGGTGTTTTGCCTCCTGATCTTGGAAAAGATAGTCCTCTTTATAATCTTGAGGTTTCGGAGAACTCCCTTTCTGGTAATTTGCCCGAAAGTCTCTGTGCAAGTGGCTATCTTGATGCCATAGTGGTTTTCTCGAATATTTTTTCAGGGGCTCTGCCTGAATCTCTGAGCAATTGTAGAAATTTGAGAAGTATGCAGGTTCACCTTAACAAATTTTCCGGCGAAATTCCAGCCAAAATTTGGAGTTTGGAGTTCATGGAGGTTATGATGCTGGGAAATAACTCATTTTTCGGTCAGATTCCAGCCATTTTAGCCAAGAGACTAACCAGATTAGAGGTTCAAAACAATCGCTTCACTGGTAACATCCCTTCTGGCATTTCGAGTTCAGTTAATCTAACTGTTTTCAAAGGGAGCAACAACCAATTTTCCGGTCAGCTTCCGGCTGAAATCACAGCTTTGAGAAAGCTGGAAACCCTTTTACTTGACCGAAATAAACTTTCCGGTGAACTTCCAGCCAAAATTGAGTCTTGGGAGTCTCTGGCTCGTTTGGATATGAGCTATAACGAGCTCGAAGGAACCATTCCAGAATCCCTCGGGTCTTTACCTTCACTAAACAGTCTTGACCTAACCAATAACAAATTATCCGGCGAGATTTCGCCCGAAATAGGTAAGCTCCGGCTAAGTTTCCTGAACCTATCTGGCAATAATCTCGCCGGAAAAATCCCTCATTCTTTTGATAGCCCTGCTTTTGATCTGAGCTTCATAGGAAACCCCGCTCTATGTGGTGTAATCGTTCATCCTTGTGAAGAACGCACCAGAGATTCAGGCAATGGATTGCCGGGATATTTGGTGGCAATCTTGACAGTCACCGGAATATTCTCCATGGTCATGCTTGCCTTCACAATAGCGACCCTATTTCATCGCCGGAAAATATTTTCAGGCGAAGATCCAGCGAACTGGCAGGTGACCTCGTTTCAGAAGCTGGGGTTTTCAGAGACTGAGATCCTACAACAACTCACTGAAAACAACGTGATTGCCAGGGGAGGAACCGGAGAAGTTTTCCGAGTAGCCATCAGAGAGGAAGTGGTTGCAGTGAAAAAGTTAAGCAAATCAGAGAAGAGAAATCCAGAGAACGAGAAGGATTTCCACGGAGAAGCGAAGATTTTGGGGAAAATCCGGCATTCGAACATACTGAAGCTTTTGTGCACGATTTCAGGCGAGGAATCAGAGCTTCTGGTTTATGAGTTCATGGAGAGAGGGAGCTTAGAGGACTGTCTCCATGGTGGCCAAGGTGCTTTAATGGCGTGGCCTCTGAGGCATCAGATCGCCATTGATGTAGCACAGGGACTATGCTACATGCACCATGGTTGCTCGCCCGCCATAATACACAGAGATGTGAAGTGCAGTAACATACTGATGGATGAGGAGTTTAGGGCAAAAATTGGGGATTTTGGGGTGGCGAAAACAGTGGATAAGTTGGGGCAGGGATTACCGATGTCAGCTGTTGCAGGATCCTATGGCTACATCGCTCCGGGTAAGATTTATCATTGTGCTCTACAATCCAGAGAGATATATGTTTATATTCACATTTATTTAGTTATTTAAGAGTAGAGAGAGGTTTATATGGGAAAAGTTTACATAGTGCCGAGGCTTTGAACAATCAAATTTGAGCTTACCTAAAATTTGGAGTGTGCATTCATCAACAATAGCTGAATGTATGAAAAGTATCAAAAAAAATATTTTACATAAAAAAATAACCAAAATACCCAAAAAATATTTTGGAGGTATTTTGGTAAATTATTTTTTTATATTTTTATTAAGTAAGCCTCACCAAAATTCCCACACGTTCCAAATTTCAAATCATTTCTATTTATAAAAAAATTGAAAAATAAAACATTACAGGACAATCGTGACCGTACGATGAATTTTGGACGGTGGTGAGAGTAGACGAAATCACTGTTCATTTTCGTCTATAGGCGGGATATATATATATATATATAATAGCCTACTAGCTCATAGGAACATATGAGCCCAATGGCCCAAATTGAATTTGAGTCGATCTGACAGTCACGATCTTATTTCGTTTGTGAGTTTTAAGTTTTTTTTCTAAAACTCCAAATAATTTGAAAGTTTAGGCATCCATTCTTCCCATCAAGGAGCACCTAATAAAAATATTTAAAAACCAATTTGTAAAAAATAAATTAACCAAATACCCCTGAAATGTTTTAGGGGTATTTTGGTTTATTTATTTCTTGAAAATTATATTTTGCTATTTTTATTAGATTTTTTTATTTTTTAAAAATAAAAGCCTAAAATTTCAAGTTAGTTCGATTCATAGAAAAAAAAATTAAAATTAAAAAACGAAATGAGATCATGACCTTTAAATAATCTGGGCTATTGGGCTCATATGAGCTTGTGGGTTAATCTTCACATTTCCATATATATATATATATATATATATATATATATAGAAGATACTGCAAAACGCCTATAGGTGAAAAAGAACAGTGATTTCGCCTACCCCTCATCATCGTCCAAAGTTCATCACACGGTCACGATTGTCCGGTTGTTTTTCATTTTTGCATTTTTTTCTACAAATCAGAATGACCTGAAATTTGGATCATGTGTTCATAAAAAATAGACGAATCTATAAAAACTATCAAAAAAATATTTACATGACAAGGTTTGACCAAAATACCCTCAAAAATTTTTGGGGGTATTTTGGTCAATGTTTTTTACCAATTATATTTTTTATATTTTTATTAGGTGTACCTCACCAAGATGTATACACTCTCCAAATTTTAGATAATTCTAATTTGTAAAAAAAAAAGAAAAATAAAACACTACTGGACAATCATGACAGTGCGATGAACTTTGGATGGTGATGAGGGTAGGCAAAATCACTATTTATTTTTGCTTATAGGCGTTGGGAAGACTTTTCCTATATATATATATATATATATATATATATATATATATATATATATATATATATATATATATATATATATATATATACATGGGAATGATTTTGATGCAACGGTTGTACGACAATATAATGCAACCACACTTCTAAAAAAACCATGTTTGTAGCATTTGTCATCCCAAAAATTGAAAATACCTTCTTTTCATCCCAATAGTCAATTTTCAAAAAAAATAAATTAAATTTAATCTTAGATATGGTTATAATGAGTCCCTACAACAATGAATCTAGACCATTCATTTGGTCAATTTCAAGACATAGGCCTTTACGAACTCAAAGCCATTTTATTTTTCTTTTTCAATATTGTTCAACTAATGATAACAAAACTATCTAAAAATTTTAAAAAGAAAAAAATCCATCTAAGACCTAGATCTAAGCACCTTAACAAAATAGGCAGCTTATGTTGATTGGGCTAAAACAACAATTTCTAGGGTGAATTTTCAAACCCTTTCTTTTTTTTTTCTTTCTTTTTTTTCTTTCTTTGTTTTTTTTTTTTTTGTTTGCTTTTTTTTGGATTGTTCAATGGAATAAAAAGATTATATATTTAAAAATTGGGATCAAACAAATAGCACTAACATGGTTTTTAAAGGTTGTTTTCATTTTATATATATATATATATATATAATATTTCTATATTTATTTTACTCAAACATATTTGTATTTTTGTATTATATATAATATATAATGGAAAATGCTGAGATTAGCCCTTAGCTCATATGAACTTATGAGCTCAACGGCTCAGATTAAATCTGGGCCGATCTGATGGACACGACTTCATTTCATATTTGAATTTTTTTTTTTTTTTTTTAACGAATCCAAATAACTTGAACTTTTAGGCATCCATTCTTCTCATTAAGGCGCACCTAATAAAAATATTTTAAAATTAGTTCGTAAAAAATAAATTAACCAGAACACCCCCGAAATATTTCAGAGGTATTTTGGTCAATTTATTTTACGTAAATTATTATTTTTTATATATTTTTTAGATTCTTTTATTTTTAAAAAATACACGCTTAAAATTTTAAATTATTTGGATTCACAGAAGAAATTAAAATTAAAATACGAAATAAAGTTGTGGTCGTCCGACATTGGGCTCATATAAACACATATGTTCATATGAGCTAGTGGGCTAATCTCAACATTTTCCATATGTAATATAATATTTATTATAATATTAAATATTACATTATATATTAAAATAAAAATAAATATATGATATATATATAACATAATATATACAAAAAATATAAGATATAATATAATGTATATTATATTTATTTTATTAATGTATAGTTGTATTATATATAATATATAATATTTACAACAAAATATAAGATATAATATAATGTATATTATAGTTATTTTGTTAATGTATAGTTGTATTATATTATAATATAATATATAATATTATTATGGATTATATTATAATATTATATAATACTGATAAGGACAAAGTTTATGTACAGCCGAGGCTCTAAACAATCAAATTAGAGCACACTTCAAAAATTTCACTCGAAGAGGATGTTTTGATGCCCAAATATCCTCAAATTGATCATCTCGGCATCAATATGCATGGACATGAGAAAAAATAGATTTCAAGTCTTAAAAATAGTGCATCTTGTAACTCATTTTTAGAACGTCAATTTTCAAAATTTTCAAGTTTTTGTAATTCTGCTCTATATACACCATTTTTGAAGCTTTAAATTTTATAATTAAAAACGGAAATATATTTTAAGGCTATTACAAAGATTGCCAGTATTGAAACCACATCTCTCGACACTATTTGAAGGTGCGTTTTACTTTGATTGTTTAAAGCCTCGGCTCTATACAAACCGCATCTTTATATATAATTTATATTATTATGTATATGTTTAATATATATATATATATATATATACATACAAATAACATTGATAAAATAAATATGAGGGTCTTTTCGCCAAAATATGTTCTCAAGTTTAAGTTCCTGCCTTAGGAATGAAAAAAAAACGTTCTTCTTTTTAAATAAAAATTGGGAAAGTTGAGGAATAAAAATATTCCAATAAATTCTGGACTCCGTAGCACTTCCTGTACGCCAAACACGAGATCACTACATTTTTAGAGACTTATTTGTTATGGAGAAATAAGTTCCCCCAAAACAAACGCCGCCTTAGCTATTTACATGTAGAGAAAGAGGGGTTGCGCCCTTAGCTATTTAAGTTCAGAGAGAGAAAGAGGGTTAATATTTACAGTTAGCTATTTAAGCGTAGAGAGAGAGATGTTTATTTTTACATCTAGCTATTGAAGTGTAGAGAGAGATAGATATGTTTATATTTACATCTTGCTATTTATGTGAAGAGAGAGAGGGATAGAGAGAGATTTATGTATTTTACAAATGTGGATTACATGCTAGAAGAGAGAGAAAGGGGTATAGAGGCGTGTAGGAGGAAATATATACTATGGTCATAGGAGCATAAACTAATGGGAGGTGTCATCGCCGTTCATCAGTGGATCGAAGGTGATAGAGAAGAGCAGAATCCCACAATATGATATGAGCCAAGTAATATGGGCTCTCTCTCTTTCCATCGCTATCCGTCTAATGATTGGTGCACTCAATTGTGCCGAGAGAGGGAGACAATTTAGGGTTTTAAAACTTGGCGATCTGGATTAGGAATTGTAAATTTGGATTTAGATTTTCTGGGTGGGGATTTGGGTTCTTACTCCCTCAAATGCTCTGATTTTACTCTATTATTATTATTATTATTCCTTTTTAACCAATTTATTGGTTTGGGTGATCCGGATTGACAAAATGAGTGGGAGTCTGACAGCTGATTTTGGATTCTAAAACACATGCAATCTAGTTCCCATTCAATCAGTCTAACTTAGGTGATTGCTGAGTTGGAATGGCCGAATGGGTTATATTTAACAATAAAACTAAAAAGGGGCAGAGAAAAGGAGAATTTGGCAATTCCAAGGTTTGGAAAATTTTGAAATCTCCTCGCTCTTGATCTCGAGCCGACTTAGGGGATTTGAATCTCGGATCTTTATAGGGTGTAGTTTGTATAGGGTTGCAACTTTTTTTTGTAGAAATAATGTTGC
Source organism: Amborella trichopoda (assembly GCF_054954075.1). Lineage (NCBI taxonomy): Eukaryota > Viridiplantae > Streptophyta > Magnoliopsida > Amborellales > Amborellaceae > Amborella > Amborella trichopoda. Next base: position 4,701,286 of record NC_142340.1, read on the forward strand.
AGTACTTTAAATTATCTATTTTATTTGGACATTATAGATTTGATACACCTTTTAAATATGATCATGACATGTCCTTTAAAATAGTATCAAATCTATACCATCCAAAAATAATGAGCAGTATAGATTACTCCCATCTTATTTTTACAAATCTTATTTCTACAAATAAGGTTGCGGGCATTATAAATTCACTAGGAGTATATATGTTTAATACCTAACATGGGTAACGCATATGGTACACCAAGGGGAGGTCACAAGGGAGAGATCCGAATGAAGTGGGAGAAGGAGATTATGTTACTACTCACGGAGAGAGTAGTGCTGGCAATGGACCCGGCCTTGGCTACAAAAATGACCTAAGGGCTGGGCCAGGCTAGGCTTCAGCCATGACAGGGCTGGACCGGCGCGGCCCTGTTTTTCCTTACTTCTTCCTTTTTCTTCTTTGCATTTATTAGGGGTGGCATGGACAGGGCCAGGCCCTCAAGATTGGGCTGGGCTTGGGCCAGCCCTATTGGGAGTTGGACAAAGGCTGGCCCAGCTGTTCCAGCGTAGATGAAGAGAGGAGAAATTCAACATTATGCATGTTAATCTTACTTCTCACTAAAATTGAAAACATTTTATTTGAATATCAGAGTACGCATACACAATGAAGGTGACTGAGAAAAGCGACATCTACAGCTTCGGCATCGTCCTCTTAGAGCTAGTGACTGGCTGCTCAGCCAACAAATGTGATGGCCATGGCAGCCTTGTGGACTGGACTCGAACTCAAATCCAAAATGACAAGTCAATGTATGGAGTCTTGGATAAAGAAATATGTGAGCCCAGATTTGCAGAGGCCATGGGCTTGGTGCTGAGGTTAGGGCTCATGTGCACCGTCCATTCTCCGTCTCAGAGGCCATCGATGAAAGAGGTTGTGCGCATACTGTTGCAATGTAGTGCTGGGGGAACTGAGAAGAAGATCATGGGTCCTGAGTTTGATGGTGCTCCTTTGTTCCCTAAAAGCCCATCGGGCTGTTTTATTGGGACAAGGGGGAGCAGGAGACAGAGGCCCATTGAGGAAGACATTGGTGGGGAGGAGAATGTATAGTAGTCTTGTCACCTCTCCCCCTCAAGAACTTGTATGTATGATTAGCATGAGAAATATGTACGGTTGGCTTAAGAAAGGTGAAAGGGTGATGTTTGTATAACGTATCATCCTTATACTATTGAATTAATGTGCACCTCAAACTATACTGAAAATGAAGTTTAGGTACCGCAAAGCGATCTGAAATTTAAAGTTTTACAAATGGTCACGATAAAGCAGATCCAAAAAAACTTGAAAATTTAGAAAATATACGTCCAGATAATATGTTAGAAGATAAACTATTTTTAGAACTAAAAATCTTATTTTTTGTTTTTTCATGTCTATGAATCTCGAGCTCGAAACCTTATATAAACTTTTTCCATGATCTTTTTCATGGGAATTGTAAATTAGTATTTTTATGAAGCTGGGAATAGGCCTTGTCACACCAAGTCTTGAAAAACTAAGGCCTAATCTGCAAAATATGGCCGTGGGGACGGGTCGGGCCAGGTCTGGGTTAAGGCCATAGATTGTCGAACATGGTCTCAACTTTCTTTTTTGTTTTTGTTTTCTCTTCTTCTTTTTTTTTTTTTTAATCTTTTTTTAAAAATTTTAAAAGCAAGCTATCAGGCCCATTCTGACCTGGCCATGTCCTCAGCCTCTTCAACATAACGCCAGCCCGATAGAGAAGGTCCGGCTAGTTGCCAACCCTAGTCATGTGACTATTTCATTATTTTATCTTCCATATTATAGAAATTAATGGTAATGTTTATAAATCTCTTTCAACAAGTAGATTGTAATTGTAAGGATTTAAAAACACTCTCTAACCCTCAACAAAACCCAAGTAAAGATAGGAAAAAGCAGAGACGACCCTTGTGAATTTATCTTGGGACGCACCAGAATGAAATTTATTTTTACCATTATAGTGATGACCATAAGTATGCGGATCTAATGAACCGGTTGAAGGATGCGTATTCAATCGAACTCGTAAACGAGTTCGCACAGGGTCAAATTAAAGTCATAAATGAATCAAAACCATCCTTGATATTTCCATGCTATCATTACAGCATCCATCTTGATTATGAATCACAAGACACAGGATTCCATTGAAGAAAAATTGGCTCACTTATTGTATGTTCAATGATAGCCTACGGCCTTTATATCTTATAAGGTATCAATTTTGATTTTGGATTGCTACACCATACTTTTATGTGACATGTGGATTGACAAATGACATCAACATGAGCTGCTTTTTTTTTTTTTTATGGAAAATGGTTCCATGAGTTAGGGGATACATTTCTACATCTATATCTCCTGCGGTATAAAGCATCCATATTAAAGATCATATTTTCGCTATCTTAAGTCGATAATCTATAAAAATTAGATATTGAAGAAGATGTCGCACACAGAATTAGAACTGGATGGACAAAGTAGAAATGTACAACTAAAAATTTATATGATCGACACATACCAACAAAGTTGAAGAGCAAGTTCTATAGGACAATTGTTAAAGCAGCTTTGCTCTATGGGACGAAATGTTGGGCGGACAAATAACAATATACCTATAAAATGTATGTAGCGGATATGAGGATGTTGAGATAGATGAATGACAAAATAAGAAAGGATATAATTTAAAATGAAGCTACTCGAGAAAATTTAAGTGCGGTACCAATAGGGGATAAGATGAGATATGGTAGACTTAGGTGGGTTAAACATATCTGGCACCGACCCAATAAAGCACCTGTTTGTTAGGAGCTGCAAGTTAGTTCGAGTGGAAAGATTGAAAAAGACAAGGGGTAAACTCAAAAAGATGTGATTGGAAGTAGTTTGAAAATATATGAAGATTTATGGACTCATCAAAAGTATGACACTTAGTAGAGTAGAATGACATACCATAATTTGTATAGCCCAATTAACTAGAAAAAAATTATGATGTTCAAATGGGATTGAAAAATTTACGCTCAAAGCAAATCTCAACTTGAGTACTGTATTGATATGTATTCTCTATCTTATGAGAACTTGGCACCTTGTCTTGTACGGATTTTTTAAATGTTGTGCGGAATTGCCGAAATAGTCTCTTATTATTTGAAATAACGAACCTGCAAAAATTCTTTATGGTTTTTTACCAAATTTACCCCCAATCCAATTTTTCAATCATCCGAAGGCTTTCTCGTTTTCCCTTTCCCTCTCATGTCGTCTTCCCTTTCCCTCTCTTGTCGATTCCTAGTGGAATCCAGGGCCATATCCAGGTTACAGATTCTATTCTAACAAAACTATCTCTCTCTCGGTAGATGGGCAAGCAGCTATCCGTGTGCTTACAAATCATGTCTTTGAGCTCGCACACAGCTTTGAGGCCCTTCTCCATGGCGACCACTGTGTCAAGAACTGGGTCCTTTACCCATTTCAGTTTTATGTTTACAAGAGAGAACCTTGCTGGTTGGTAATTACATGGTTGAGAGGATGGAGGACTCAAAAAGAGATGGACACATGGTTGGGTTAGTGAGAGGAAGAGACGGTCCATTGCCTCATCATGATCAAAGAGATAGAGGGAGAAATATCGTAAGAGAAACAGAGATATAAAAATTTGTAGAAATATCGTTACGAAGAGAATGTGCATTGTTTGTTTTTACACCCACCATAACAGTAAGGAACAAACGGCCCTCTCCCTCTCCCTCTTCTCTTCTCTTCACATCTGTAGGGTAATGAGAGTAGGGTTTTGAGACAGAGTGGGAGAGAGGCCCGATAGCAACGAGATTGGAGAGAGTGGGCCGAGACCATTGAAAAATCGGACCGAGGCAAACTTGATAAAAAAAAATCGAGTATCTGTCCTTATTGACAATAACAACAACTTATTTTTTGGTCATTCCATACGTAAATTTCCCTAAAGCAAATGCAGCAAATAATCTATAATGGTAAACAAACTCGATCCATACGTGAATTTCCCTAAAGCAAATGAAGCAAAGAATATCTCTCTCCTTCTACCTTCTAATAGCCATAGTCCATTTTTCAGATGTCTCATTCTCATGCGTAGTCCATGAATCGACCCTCTGCTCTTTGTATTATTTAAAATTTTCTTAATTATTTGTGACATTTATGATAGGAAAAAGTTTATATAAGGATACAACCTTTTAATGTAGAACTACGGATGCACCTCAAAAATCCATCGGAAAAGTTATTTTTAATGTTGAAAAACCGTTTGATTGATCATCTTGACATCGAGATGTATGACCATGAAAAATAAAAATATTTTAAGCCACAGAAATAGTGCATTTTACAACATATTATCTACACCGTCCATTTTCAAGATGTTCATATGTTTATAGATCTACTGGATTTTAACCATTTTTTAAATTTAAAATTTTATAAGTAGATATAAAATAGATTTTGAGACAATCCTAAGAACATTTTACACCAAAATTACATACCATAATAAAATTTGAAGGCGCACCTTACCTCTACAGCTACGGATGCATCCGTATGCCAAATGTATCCTTTATGATATGATCTGTTCCCCAGTGTGGCTGATCCATGAATTGAAGAATTGCTTGATTTGTACTTCTTCTTGCTCTCTTGTAGAATGAATGGTCATGTGTATATAAGTTGAGAGTTATCAGAGAGTACATTGGTTTTATCAAAAAATCCAAGTATGTAATATTTCTAAACTACAGAGGATTGAACATGAGATTTATATTTTTTTGGGTAGAACAATGGAGAATGAAAACCTAGATCAGTATGACAGTGAACTTGCACCCATTAATTTAGGGTCCAAATAGGGCAACTACATATGACAATTGAGAAAGTTTTAACCCACCTAATTGACTTCATTAGAAGCTAAAACTGTTCACATGAAGTCTTTAGTTGGGGAGGATTGATAATTAGATCTTGATTTTGAGAACTCAAAATTAATTTTTGTATAAATTATCTACAAGGTTAGATAAAAATGATCTTTAAAAATTTCTGATTAAAACTTCTCCAAACATTATCATTTTTATTGCAAAAGACACATATTTTGGCACGAGGGGATTAAGATTGGAGCGCCAATCGATAGCAAGCTCCCATTACCTAGTGACCTAGTGATTTGACCTGAACGGAGTTACATGTTCGCTTTGGCCAGATTGGATTCGGATCTGACAAGAATATTCCAAGTCCAGAAAACCTAGAATTGATCGGGTCTAAGCCCGGGTTTATGTGTGTATGTGCGTATGCGCATATGTGAATGGTGAACCCGGCAGATCCACCACACCCAGCTTTGAGCATTGTACCTGGTCCTGTCTTGTTCAGGTCTAAGTTGGGGTCGAGCTGACTCATATATAGCTCTATCACCTAGCCCACCATTCACCACCAAATGTAGCATCCTTAGAAATTAATTGTAGCTTAATGAATCCATTACAAGAAGGCCCTCTTTAATATTAGGGCTAGTGAATAGTTGAGTACATACTCCAATTTGAGTGTTTGAAAAGGGTATTAAGTATGAAATATTGAGTCTCATCACGGACATTCACGACATTATAAATACTCAGGATGAAGTTTTTATAAGGCCTAGGCTTTATAAAAACAAAATAAAGCCTCTCTTCATATCTTCGTCCGGAAAGTACTTTCGGCAACGGAAATCTCCATAATGGCTCTAAAATCAATTTTCACTGCCAACAATAAAATTTGAAACTCAAAGAATGGTGTAGATCATGCATAGCTTTATTTTTAGGGTGAAATAGACGGTCTAGATAATTTGTTACAATATACACTATTTTTTAGTATTGAAATTCTAATTTCTTTTTACAACCATAATGTTCAAGCCGAAATGATTAATATAAAAGTTTTCCAATGCTTGAATTGCAATTTCCTATGAGTTATGAGGTGAGGCTTTATTTATTTTTATCAAACTATTTTCCTCAATACTCGCGCATAATCAGAAACACAAATGAAAATAGGCATTCGGAATAAACCAAAGGATGGGGTTTCTATGAGAGCCGACTCATATGTACATACATATCCAGCTCCCCTCGAAAATTCATTTCAAAGATGGATTTTTTATGTAATGTTTTTGTACGTTCATCATCTAGGCCAAGATGGTTAATGTATATGTAGAGAAAAATAAACCATTTTAAAATATATATATACTTTTTTTGTGCACCGTCCATATGTTATTTATGGACTATACACTTTACACAAGATCCATGTTGTTAAGTCCGCGGGCTCTTGCTACCGCTAACTCATGGAACACTTACCCTAAACCAAAACATCACAAATGAGAGAAATATTTCGTTTTTAGTAATGGAGAAATATAGAGTAACAAAACATACCAAATTCTGAAGAAAGAAAGCAATTATCTTTAATAATGAAGAAATATTAAGAACACCAAAATAACAAATCTGGATAGAGAAAATTTCCTTTTTAGTAATGAAGAAATATTGACTACAAAAATGAGGGACCTCGTCTCTAGGCTCTATTTTCTCTATGGACGTCATGTGACGCTTCCTCTCTCCCTCTACCTTCTCTCTACCTAGGACCGGATGCCCTCTCTCCCCCTCACTCCCCCAGGTTTGAAAATGGGTTGGATCGTGTCTGGATCTATTGGGATTCGGGTTTGAAAATTATACATGAGACTTTGACTTTGATTTTGATTTGGATTTGGATTTGGAACGGATTAGATCCATAATATTTGGATCTCTATCCGATTTGAGAAGTATACATGGGATTTGAATTAGAATCCGGACCTTGTCGGATCCAAAAACTTATTTTATATATTATTTTATATCTAAAAAAATAAAAAAAGTTTATATAAGTTTGCAACTTTAAAATGTAGAATTAAAAGTGCACCTCAAAAAAAGCCATCATAAAAGGTTGTTTGGATGTTGAAAAACCCTTTAATTGATTATCTTGGCGTCAAGATGTATGAATATGAAAAGAAGAAAAGATTTGAGTCCGCAAAATAATGTATCTTGTAACACATTATCTGGATCGTCCATTTTCAAGATTTTTATGTGTTTATAGATCTACATGATTTAAACCATTTTTAGAGTTTAAAATTTTATTGTTAGAGATGAAAATAAATTCTCAAGTCATCCTAAGAATTTTTTATTTCAAAATTACATCTATGATGAAATTTAGAGGTGTGCCTTAATTGGATTGTTTAAGGTTGCAACTTTATATAAACCACACCTCTACAAAATAATATATAACAAAAAAAATACTATATAACATATATGGTTATATAAAATAATATATAATATTTTAATAACTGGGTCAAATCTGAATAGGATCCACCTGTTCCAGATCCTATCTAAATTACTATTCAGATCCAAACTTTTGATCTGAATTTGACCTGTCAAATCCATACCAGATCAAGATAGTGTCAGAAATTCAAGTTTCAAAGGCAAACCAAATAAATTCTCACCCCAACTCTCTCTCTCTCCATAGAGCCTCACGTGCCCTTATATAGGTAGACGCTCTACTTCTAATGCCAATAAACCTCATAAGTCCAATCTCGTAAATAAAATAACTTAAATCATAAAGAAAGTTGGAGTAGGCCTACTAGCTCACGCTACATATGAGCCAAACAGCCTGTATCCAATATGACTTATCTAACTATTACGACTTCATTTCGTATTTTAATTTTAATTGTTTTTCTATAAATCTAAATCACATGAAATTTTAAACGTCTATTCTTCTCATCAAGACGCACCTAATACAAATATTAAAAAATAATCCATAATAAATATATCGATCAAAATACCCTTATAAAATTATGGGTGTAGTTTGATCAATTTATTTCTTATAAATTATTTTTTTGATATTTTTATTTAATTTTTTTATTTTTTGATAACACATGCCCTAAATTTCAAGTAATTTAAATGTGTAAAAAAAATTAAAATTAAAATACAAAATAGAGTCATGGCTGTTAGATTATCCCAGATTGAATCTAGGTTGTTTAGCTTACATGCAGGTGTAGCTTATATGCAGGTGTGAGCTAGTGGACCTATGCCAGCTTTTTTCAATATATATATATATATATATATATATATATATATATATATATATATATATATATATATATATATATATATATATATATATATATATATATATATATATATATATATATATATATGTGCAGTTGGCATACGGATGCATCTGTAGTTGTAGAGGTAAGGTGCACCTTCAAATTTCATTATGGTATATAATTTTGGTGTAAAATGTTTTTAGGATTGTCTCAAAATCCATTTTTATATCTACTTATAAAATTTTAAATTTAAAAAATGGTTAAAATCAAGTAGATCTATAGACATATGAAAATCTTGAAAATGGATGGTGTAGATATAAAATGTACTTTTTTTTAGATTTAAAATCTTTTTATTTTTCATAGTCATACATCTCGATGTTGAGATGATCAATCAAAGGGATTTTCAACATTAAAAACTACTTTTTCCGATGGATTTTTGAGGGGCATCTGCAGTTCTACATTATAAAGTAGCATCCTTATATAAACATTTTTCATATATATATATATATATATATATATATATGAAAAATGTTTATATAAAGTTGAGGCTCTAAACAATCAAATTGAGACACACCTAAATTTCCCAAATATAGGTTGCAATTGTTCATATGAAGCCCTGTGACTGTTCATGTTACGCCATTTTTGAATAAGCATACCATTTGACTTCTGTTTAACATTCATAGACCATTAATCAGTTATTATAGTTTATATAATTGGATCATCAACAGTGGCAACAGTTCAAACTTAAATCGATGTTCAGTGGCACTTGGTTACGTCGTGCGGCGAGACACTCGCACAGCTGCGCATTGCGCTGCATCATGTTGCATCGCGCCGGGTTCCGGTTTACATTGTCAGAATGGGTCACAAGCTACTCCCAAATGGCGTTGTGATGCTACTGGATCAGTGACATGGGTTGCACTAGAAAAGAAAGATAACGGCCCCTGTGCACGGCCTTTTCTCTTAACACACCAAGTGTGCTTTAGCGCGCCGCGCCCTTGTCACTATGCATTCGTGTATGCATGTATTGCATGTTTTGTATGAGTTTTATTATTATTATTATTATTACAATAATATGAAATTTTATTGACATAAACAGATTTCACAGCATACAAAAAAATTTGGAGAGGGATTTACGTTTTTTTTTCTTCTAAACTACAAAAGATTCCATTTATAGGTAGAAATTACAAAATTGTTCCTTAGAATTTCATTTTTTTTTATTTTTTTCCAAAACTGTTCTTTGATATTTTAATTTGTTTCTTAGTTTATCATTAGTCGGGAACTGCCATGTTAACGAAAAAACTAAAAAAACAATTAAAATTAAAATTCGGACCAAGGACTCTATCCCCAGATTGTAGGGTAATTTTAAAAAAAAAAATGTTGGCTAACCCATATTTTTTTTTTTTTCCAAAATTGCCCATCGGCCAAGCGAAATTTTGAATTTTTGTGCCTTCAATCTTGGGGTGTTGTCCTATTAACGAAAAAGCTAAAAAAAAAAAATCAAAATTCGGGTTGATCGAAGGGCAAGTTTGAAAAATACAAAAAATGAGTTGACCGACCTTCTTTGTAATTTCTCCTTATAAACAGAGTATTTTGTGTTTTATCTAAAATTTGAGGTTCGTACCTAATTCACTTTCCGAAAGTAATAAAAAATTATGCTTTTTAAATGATATTATTTTAAAATAACAATCCGTCGTAACATTCACATGCTTGCAGACTCCAAGAGAGAGAGAGATTAAGCCTCTTCGTTTAGTGTGCCGCTGGGCTTGAATTCCAAGTTCCTAACCAACCCACCCATGGCAAAAGCTGAGAGTTAAAAATACTCAAAGATAAACAGTGGGCTTGAATTCCAAGTTCTTGACTAACCCACCCAAAGCAAAAGCTGATAACTGAGTGACTCAAAACATATAATGATAATCAGCACAACTAACTGACTTTTCATTTTTGAATTAAGTTTTCTCCAATGCCAATGGCGCACCACAATAATTTCACTCGATGAGGGCAGTGAACCGCTTGCAACTGGCTTGGTTCAACTTCAGTCATTCATTGAAGCTTATCCACCTCTTGATAAAAGTAGTCTACCTCAACATACTTACTCGTGCTGTTCTACCTAATTTTAATATATTTTATCAAAGGAAAAAGTTTGTACAAGGTTGCAACCTTATAAAGTAGAACTACGGATGCACCTCAAAATCTATCAGAAAAAATTGTTTTAAAGTTGAAAAACCCTGTGATTGATCATCTCGACATTGAAATGTATGACTATGAAAATTAAAAAGATTTTGAAACTAAAAAATAATGCATCTCACAACAAGATTTTCATATGTTTATAGATTGACTTGATTTTAACAATTTTTTAAATTTTAAATTTTATACTTATATATAAAATTAGATTTCGAGATAATCTCAATAACATTTTACATCAAAATTATATATTATGATAAAATTTGTAAGTGCATTGTAGTGGGATTGTTTACGGCTGCAACCGTATGGAAACCACACCTTTTATCAAAATGCACCCGTGTGTTCAATAATTTAACAAATTACTCTTTTTCCCTGTTCCAACTCATTGTCATGTTATTTTTGAAATCAAACAAAAAAATATGCGTAAAACTATTAAATAGTTAAATAGTTGATCTCTTATGAGTATTTTGTTCAGTTTTCCTAATTTTAATAATGGATACAATAGTAGATACTTTACGTATGTGAGCTTTGAATAAGGGACGGTACAACATTCAGATCAAGCAGAAAGGATGCATAAGGATTTTACTATGTTTTAGATTAAATATGGGCCTAATCGAGGCCACAAACAAATTTCGTTAATTATTTTTGTTTTTTTTATAAGTTTCATTCGCATGAAAATCAGATGTTAATACATCTAATTTTGAGATGGATTTTAAGACATTATTTTCACGGATATGTAATATCTAATATGGAGATCATGAATATGAAAAAATAAATAAATTTTAAGAATTATAAATTATAATTCTAGTAAGAAAACATTTGAGTTGTTAATTTCCATTGTTTTTTAAATGGAACATCTAGTTGCATTGATCTTGAGATGGACGATTTTCACTTTCTGGACCGCAAATGTAGAAATGCGGTCCAGCCAGCATGAAACAAATATTCTTAAATTAAATATGAAGAAGTATGATGTGAGTCACTGTGCCTTATTCCAATGTTCATAGGGTTGGAAAATGTCATTTTCATGGCTTTAATAATCATTGTATCAATTGGTGGGGTTAGCAAATTGGCTTTTGTGCATTTTTCGCCTTCCATTGCGCTCTTTTCCACTTCTCATGTCACACGTGCAATCAAGAAGAGCCCACTACAATCGAACGGTTCACAATAGTTCAAAGAGAAAGTTCATGTGAAATCTGAACCGTCCGCTGCCTACTCAAATGTGCGCCACACGTGTTGGTCAATATGCCAATTATTGCGGTAAAAAACCCAGACTAAAGTCAAAGTCACGAGTGCTCTTTGTTGACTTGATTATTTAATAATTGGTCGTGATGGACGGCCGATACAGCTCATGGAAGCTTCTTTTGGCTTTTCTAAACCCTAGGTTGCCGCAAACTCAAGTTGTGTGCTCAAAAAGTTAACTCGAGTTAAAAGTTATCCAAGCTAGGCTTGAAAAGCAAATTCGACAATGGAATTCCCCATGATACTTTAAAATCACTTTTAAATACTTATAATAAGATTTGAACTAAAAAACTAGGTCTTTGTGGATTTGTAAACGCTTATTTTTAAGAGAATATAGATTGTTTAAACAACTTATAACAATATATACTATTTATAGAGCTGAAAATCTTAATTTTTTTTACAACTATAATATTTAAACCTAAATGATTGATGCAAAGGTTTTTCAATGCTTGAATTTTAGTTTTTCAAAGAGTAATAAGGTGATGATTTATTCATTTTGATATGGTTGCAGCCCCTATCAAACCATTTTCCTTTACAACGTGGGCTGTTACGGTGAGCTGGTGGTCTAAGAAACTGGTGTAGATTGGTGAATCACTAATGCAAGCTAACAATCTGATTGATTCTTTTGGGTGAGAATAAGTCAATAAAAAGATTAGATGTTAAAAAGATTACCCATTTTCTAATAGAATTGGTTGGTTATGTAAATACTATATTTAGATTTTTTATTTTTATTTATTTTTAATGATAAATTTAGATTGTGCAGCCGATCTCAAATAATTAAAAAAAATAAAATAATGATTATTATAATAAGGAGATGAAAAGAAAATCATTAAAATAAACATAATTTATGAAAATAATATTTTATCTATTTTCAATTATTACAACTGTTGATCAGATATGAGTAAAATAGCTCACCTCTTAGGTACATTTCCAAAAAATTAATTATGTATAAAGAGGTTATAATTACTTTTAAGTTGTCCATATCAAATTAGACAGTTTGGGGTATGTTACAAAGTTTGAAAAAATTTATTTAAAACATCATGTTTGAACAATACACTCTGAGATACCTGATTTCAAATTCAATGGACAAAAGTAATCATGAATTTCTCACCCCAATTGCAAATAGTATTTTTTCAAATTCCAATACATTCGAAAGGAAAAGGGAGAAGATAAGTACGAATTACATTAGAGAGTATCAACTTTACCATAAAAAAGATAAAATTCAAAAGTATTCATTAGTGTTACATGTATATTAGCATTCGAAGCTACTACAAAATGCCTAAAGAAAAAAATAAATAGTGATTTTACCTACCTTCATTTTCATGTAAACTTCATCGTACGGTTACAGTTGTCCGGTAATGTTTTAATTTTTAATTTTTTTTTTTACTAATCGAAATGATCTAAATTTTGAATCGTGTGCGCATCTTCGTAAAGCAATTCTAATAAAAATATGAAAAAAATAATTCTCATTATATAATACGATCAAAATACCTCTGGAAATTTTTGGAAGTATTGCAGTCCGTTTATATATTGTAAATTATTGTTTCATATATTTTATTAAGTGCACCTCATTAGGATGTACACACGTTTCAAATTTTAAATAATTTTTATTTGTAAAAAAAAAAAAAAAAAATACTATCAGATAACGTAAGATAAAATTTAAATTGTGATAAAAATAGACAACTGACGGTCACTTACAGGAGTTGGGAAGCGTTCTCCTACTGGCACTAGTACAAGTGGCTATGAGTGTCACATATATCTAGTATATCAACTTATGAGTGTCAATTATATCTAGTGTATTAACTTAAAAGTCGCATCCACTATTCTTTCGTGACAATGTGTATGGTAAGGATTCAATTAGTCGAATCTCATAAGGAACTACACTATCTACTATGAAAGGTTGCAGTTTACTATGGTGATCAATAGTTCTATCACCGGCATTATTGAACCTTTTAAAACGATACTATCAAGAAAAGAGCCTAGAACAATTGAACGGTCAAGATGACCCCAAATGGAGCTAAGTAGGTCCCCCCCGAGTTTCAATGCAAAAATTACCATGCTACACCTCTCGACACCCAAAATCTCAACCGTACATTTTCTTCCACTAGATCGTTCCAGCCCAAATTCAACGGGAAAGAGCTTCAAGAAAAACCCACGGCACAGAATGGAGTTCACGTTAAAAAGAATCTAATCAGGACCGTCCAATAATTTTAAACCTTTGCTAATATGCCTATCTATATATTCAGTCCAACAAGAGACTGCAAATCCGGCAATTCCACATACGAACATGGACTCGAGAAACCCAAGCTCTCTCTCTCTAACTCTCTCTCATAACTGTCTCTCTCTAACCCTTTTTTCTCTCCTTCTCTCTCTAACCTTCTTCCATGGCCACTGTCAAGAAGACCAAGTCCTCCTCAAGATCAAACAACAGTGGGGAAACCCCCCTCCACTCCTTTCATGGAACTCAACCAGTGGCCATCACTGTAACTGGTTTGGAATCACCTGTGATTCAAATTCAATCACAGGAATCTCTCTCTCCAATCTAAACATCACTGAAAAAATCCCAGATTCAATCTGTGACCTAAAGAACCTTACCCACCTTGATGTTTCTTACAATTGTATTACAAGTGAATTTCCTGAAGTTTTGTTCAACTGTTTTCGCCTTGAATTCCTTGACCTGTCCCAAAACTATTTTGTTGGTCCAATTCCATCTGAAATTTTTCGCATATCCAAGCTTAAACAGCTAAATTTGTCGGCGAATAACTTCTCTGGAGATATACCCGATGGAATTAGCCGTATTTCTGGACTAGAAAACTTGTATCTTCACGCTAACCAGTTTAATGGCTCGATTTCGCCTGAAATTGGGAATTTGTTGAACCTTTCAGAGCTACTTTTGGCCTATAATCCATTCCCTCCGGCAAAGATCTTGCCGGAAATTGGGCGCCTGAAAAAATTGACTTATCTTTGGATGAAAGAAAATAATTTGGTTGGAGAAATGCCTGATTTCTATGGAAATTTGACTGAGCTCAGGCAATTGGATCTCTGCAACAATCGACTCAGTGGCAAAATTCCTCGCAGCTTGATGAGCTTGAAGAAGCTTGAGTTTCTGTATCTTTCTTATAACAATTTGACAGGGATTATTCCAAGGCCCATTCAAGCTTTGGGATTGATAAACATGGATCTCTCCATTAATCAACTCAGCGGAACTATACCAGAAGATATTGGGAACTTGAAGAATTTGACAAATTTTGCGTTGTATCGAAACAAATTAACGGGTGAAATTCCTTTAGGGCTTGCTCAAATTCCATCTTTATACGATGTGAAGCTTTTCAAGAACAAATTAACTGGTGTTTTGCCTCCTGATCTTGGAAAAGATAGCCCTCTTTATAATCTTGAGGTTTCAGAGAACTCGCTTTCTGGTAATTTGCCTGAAAGTCTCTGTGCAAGTGGCCATCTTGATGCCATAGTGGTTTTCTCGAATATTTTTTCAGGGGCTCTGCCTGAATCTCTGAGCAATTGTAGAAATTTGAGAAGTATGCAGGTTCACCTTAACAAATTTTCCGGCGAAATTCCGGCCAAAATTTGGAGTTTGGAGTTCATGGAGGTTATGATGCTGGGAAATAACTCATTTTCCGGTCAGATTCCAGCCATTTTAGCCAAGAGACTAACCAGATTAGAGGTTCAAAACAATCGCTTCACTGGTAAGATCCCTTCTGGCATTTCGAGCTCAGTTAATCTAACTGTTTTCAAAGGGAGCAACAACCAATTTTCCGGTCAGCTTCCGGCTGAAATCACAGCTTTGAGAAAGCTGGAAACCCTTTTACTTGACCGAAATAAACTTTCCGGTGAACTTCCAGCCAAAATTGAGTCTTGGGAGTCTCTGGCTCGTTTGGATATGAGCTATAACGAGCTCGAAGGAACCATTCCAAAATCCCTCGGGTCTTTACCTTCACTAAACAGTCTTGACCTAACCAATAACAAATTTTCCGGCGAGATTTCGCCGGAAATAGGTGAGCTCCGGCTAAGTTTCCTGAACCTATCTGGCAACAATCTCGCTGGAAAAATCCCTCATTCTTTTGATAGCCCTGCTTTTGATCTGAGCTTCTTAGGAAACCCCGCTCTATGTGGTGTAATCGTTCATCCTTGTGAAAAACGCACCAGAGATTCAGGCGATGGATTGCCGGGATATTTGGTGGCAATCTTGACAGTCACGGGAATATTCTCCATGGTCATGCTTGCCTTCACAATAGCGACCCTATTTCATCGCCGGAAAATATTTTCAGGAGAAGATCCAGGGAACTGGCAGGTGACCTCGTTTCAGAAGCTGGGGTTTTCAGAGTCTGAGATCCTTCAACAACTCACTGAAAACAACGTGATTGCCAGGGGAGGAACCGGAAAAGTTTTCCGAGTAGCCATCAGAGAGGAAGTAGTTGCAGTGAAAAAGATAAGCAAATCGGAGAAGAGAAATCCAGAGAACGAGAAGGATTTCCATGGAGAAGCTCAGATTTTGGGGAAAATCCGGCATTCGAACATACTGAAGCTGTTGTGCACGATTTCAGGCGAGGAATCAGAGCTTCTGGTTTACGAGTTCATGGAGAGAGGGAGCTTAGAGGACTGTCTCCATGGTGGCCAAGGTGCTTTAATGGCGTGGCCCCTGAGGCATCAGATCGCCATTGATGTAGCACAGGGACTATGCTACATGCACCATGGTTGCTCGCCCGCCATAATACACAGAGATGTGAAGTGCGGTAACATACTGATGGATGAGGAGTTTAGGGCAAAAATTGGGGATTTTGGGGTGGCGGAAACAGTGGATAAGTTGGGGCAGGGAGTGCCGATGTCAGCTGTTGCAGGATCCTATGGCTACATCGCTCCGGGTAAGATTTCTCATTCTGCTCTACAATCCAGAGAGATATATGTTTATATTCACATTTATTTAGCTATTTAAGAGTAGAGAGAGGTTTTTATGGTGCCGAGGCTGTCAATAATCAAATTTGAGCCTACCTAAAAATATTTGTTTTTTATGTTCAAATATCTTCAAATCGATCGTATCGACATCAATATGCATAAACACGAGAAACTAGAATTCCTGTTTAAAAAATAGTGTATTTTGTAACGCATATTTGAACCATCAATTTTCAAGTTTTCTTAAATATATCGATCCACATTATTTTTGAAGCTTTAAACTTTATAAATAAAGATAAAAATATGTTTTAAGGCTATCACAAAGATTTCCACTAATAAAACTATGTTTTTTGATACTATTAATCTTAATTTAATTGTTTAGAGCCTAGGCTCTATACAAACCGCAGCCTGTTTTATATTTACATTTAGCTATTTAAAGTGAGAGAGAGAAAGAGATGTTTATATGTACCTTTCACTGTACAAACCGCAGCCTGTTTTATATTTACATTTTGCTATTTAAAGAGAGAGAGAGAGAAAGAGATGTTTATATGGACCTTTCACTATTTAAGTGTAGTTTAAGTGTAGAGAGAGAAAGAGGAGAGGGAGACTGAGAGAGTAAGAGGGAGAGAGAGGTTTTTATATTTAGGATTGATTACAAATAAACCATTTATCTTTTATACGGTGGTCACGATGGTTTCCATTTATTAAATATCAAATTGGATGGTTTAGAGTAAGTTATGTAGTTGTCCACAGAGTCAATTGAAAAAAGGGTACGCACCAAGAGAGGAAGGCCTAATCCCAGGTTTTAAAACTTGGCAATCTAAAGCAGGAATCACCGATCTAGATTTAGATTGGGCAAGCCGGGGTTTGGGTTCCTACTCCCCTGATGCTACGTTCTTATTCTACTATTATTATTTTTTATCGAATTTTTTACCAATTCGACAGATTCGAATGGTGCAATGGGTTGGGGGTCCAAAACCCGATTTTTCTAAAACATAGACACAAGCCAATTTGGATTGGGGCCTGGGTTTTATGAAAACAAAGTAAACCGTCACCCCAAATCTTGATATGGAAAGTACTTTGGATATCAAGAATCTCTAGCTCCAAAAATAATTTCTTAGATGGACTATGAAAGTCGAATCTCAAAAAATGGTATAGATCTTATGGATCCATGACACTTATTCTTAGGACAAAATGGGGGTTTAGATAATGTGTTATAAAATACCCTATTTTTAGGTTTTGAAATCCTAATTAATTTTTACAACCATAATGTTCATAGCCAAGATGATCGATTTGAATATTTTTTTATTGTAGAGCTGCAATTATTTGTGAGTTTCAAGTTGATATTTTATTTATTTTGATAGGACTGCAGTCCTATCAAAATATATATATATTTTTTTTTTGCTTTTTTCTTCTTTGTATTTGTCAGGGCTGGCTGGACTGGGCCAAGCCCTCCAGAGTACGCCAAGCTCGGGGCCGGCCATGTTGGGACCAAGGCTGGTCTAGCCATTCCATCCCAAAAAGAAAAAGAGAGGAGAAATTCAGCATTATGCATGTTAATCTTACTTGTCACTAAAATTGAGAGCATTTTGTTTGAATACCCCAGAGTATGCATACACAATGAAGGTGACTGAGAAGAGCGACGTCTACAGCTTTGGCGTGGTCCTCTTAGAGCTAGTGACCGGCCGCTCAGCCAACAAATGTGATGGCCACAGTAGCCTTGTGGACTGGACTCTAACTCAAATTCAAAATGACAAGTCAATATATGGAGTCTTGGATAAAGCAATATGTGAGCCCAGATTTGCAGAGGACATGGGCTTGGTGCTGAGGTTAGGGCTCATGTGTGCCATCCATTCTCCATCTCAGAGGCCATCCATGAAAGAGGCTGTGAACATACTGTTGCAATGTAGTCCTGGGGGGACTGGTAAGAAAATCATGGGCCCTGAGTTTGATGCTGCTCCTTTGCACCCTAAAAGCCCATCAGTTTATTTTCTTGGGATAAGGGGTAGTAGGAGACACAAGTCCATTGAGGAAGACATTGGGGTGGTGGACAATGTATATTAGTCTTGACTCTTGTCATCTCTCCCCTATCTCTCTTTCTTATGAAGTTTTATGCATGATTAGTATGATAAAGATGTAAAGTAGGCTTCCAGAGGAAATGTATATAAGGAGATCACTTATTTTTGCTATCAGGAGGTCCCAATCATTGTTGACCGTTATATTTGAAATCGGGTGGGTGATGGCGTATCATTGTTTGGACACAAAGTCTAAAATAAATTTTTTTAAATGTTGTGATACACTTTCATCTATTGAATTTCACGTCTAATGGCTAAAAATAATTGTAATCGTTTTTTAACAAAAATAAATAATCTTGTAGTATACAATCCTGCTTAAGAAAGGTGAAATAGTCTTTTTCGTGGGGACAGAACAGTAGTCTTTTGTTGGGTTGGGAATTGGCCTAGGGGCCCAACCCAATCTTGAAGCTTGATCCACATAATATGGCTTAGGTGCGGATAGGGCGTCGGCCAAAGCCATAGCTTGTCCGGCCCGATATGGAGTTTCTATTTTTTTTTTCTTTTTCTGAAAGAAAGCTATTAGAGCTGCTATGGCCCGGCCATCTATGGGGCCCATTCGATCTGATCCGGGTCCAAGCCAGCCCTATAGGGAAGGTCTAGTTGGTTGCCAGCCCTAGTCATGTGACTCGATCATCAAGATTACAAAAATTCCAGCCGCTAATAAAACGCAGCAAACTAAATAAACCGTTTCATTCAGGATCTATGAAGCAAGTACCAGCTCAGGTACTCCAACGATCCGCCTCGTTGTCTCGGCAGATATGAGCCAAAGTCACTGATCTACATGCACAGAGTTCATGAATCTTGATTAATTTCGAGACCATATTCCATGGCGTCATTTGCTTTGCTGTATACTAATCAATGGTGTTTAGAGGTCGCCTTCAACAAGTTCATTGTAATTGTAAGGATTCATGGGCTCTCTCTAACCCTTAACAAACCCATTAGAGCAATTCTTTTAAGCCTGCTCTTCCGACTGATGTCATTCATCAATCTCTATTCCAGAGCTAAAATATTATAGGAAGTGCTTCTCTACAAACACTCAGCCTTTCATGACGCAAAAGACATTTTTGAGAATGTTTCTTTTTCTAGGAAGCTATTTTACATATATGGTGTACAAAATAGGGCACACAAATTCTTTTCTCTCTCATTCCATATATATAAGAAAATTGTTTCATGTGGTGGAGACCGCATTTCTACATTTGCAGTCCTCGAGGTATAAAGCATCCATGTTAAAGATGGACGCAAATAGGTGGTCCATTTAAAAATAATTGAAACTAACTCTCCAAATGTTTTCTTACTAGAATTCTTATTTTTAATTTTTAAAATTTGTTTATTTATTCATGTTCATGATCTCCATGTTAGAGATTACATGTCCTTAAATATTAGGTTAAAAAATCCATCTCAAAAATAGATTTTTAAGAGGTGATTCATTTTTACATGGACTCACATAAACCTCGTCCTATATACAAAGCCATGAATTCTTTACCGGATATGAATCCCATAAAAGTTACATACATCTCAAAACTTATCGATATAACCAAGAGTTGTAATCCAATTGGAGTTTTATTTTTTTTTAATCTAATCTTAACTTTACTTATCATCAGATGTGAGCGTGTCATCTGCTGTGGTGATTCCTACATGCCCTAAATAATTTAATAAAAGTATACTATTTTAGTCTCTCAGTAAGTCATTTTTGGTAATGAAAATCTCCATGATGAATCTGGAATCAATTTCCAACACCGACAATAAGATTTGTAACTCAAAAAATAGAACTTGTGGATCTCTGAACACTTGTTTTTAGGGTGAAATAAACGGTCTACATAATTTGTTACAATATACATTATTTTTAGAGCTTAAAATCCTATTTTTTTTCATAACCATAATGTTCATGCCGAGATGACTAATATAAAGGTTTTTCAATATTTGAATTGTAATTTTCAATGAGTTGTGAGATATGCTTTACTTATTTTGATTAGGCCGCATCCCTATCAAACCATTTTCTTTTTCTATATCCAAGCTATTTCCTTCAAAATTTCTTCTATTTTTCCCCATCAATGTTTCCCACAATATGCCTAAAGTCAATATTTGGATATAATATTTCCGACCATTGGCAAGGGTTGTAAATTTTGTTTATCAAATATATGGTTGCTACTTGCCCAAAAAAAAGTTTGGATGGCAAATCTTTGAAGTTAGAATTGGTGTCTGTAAGTCAATCATACAAACTGCCGTGCTATATTCTCTTCACAAATTGGTCTTGGAAAAATATAAGTAAGGTTTAAAGGGTTTAAATTATCTTACAAAATCTTGAAGGGCTCAAAATATCTCCTTTACCACTGCAACATTTATTTTCTAGATTTTTCTTATAAAAGTAAATCCTCAAAGACTTTGTTAAAAAATTATAAAATGGAAAAAATTTATATAAGGTTGCAACCTTAAAATGTAGAATCACAAATGCATCTCAAAAAATCCATCAAAAATGATTGTTTTAATGTTGAAAAACCCTCTAATTGATCATCTCGACAACGAGATGTATGAATATAAAAAGAAGATTTTGAGTCCCATAAATAGTACATCTTGCAATACATTATTTACATAGTCTATTTTCAATATTTTCATATGTTTATAGATCTACTTGATTTTTATCATTTTTGAAGTTTAAAATTTTATAATTAGATTGGAAAATAAATCTTGATATAATCCTAAGAATTTTTTACACCAAAATTACAAGTAATAATAAAATTTAAAAATGCGACTTAATTGGATTGTTTAAAATTGCAATCTTATAGAAACCACGCCCTTATAAAATTGCCCTTGTTTTGAGGACCTAAACAATTAAGGGCATTTCCATAATTTAGCCCACTTAAGTGCCTCTAAGCCAAATTGCAAAAATGCTCCTCGTTGTTCGTAACTAAGAAAATAGAACGGCCAAATAACCAAAATCTCCCTAGTTGCTCAAAGTTAGCAATATACAACTTGTGGTATTTTTATCATGGGTGTGGTTTCTATAAGGTTACCACTTTAAACAATTCAATTAAGGTGCACCTTCGAATTTTATCACAATATATAATTTTGGAGTTAAAAATTCTTAGGATTATCTGAGAATCTATTTTCATATGTAATTATAAAATTTACACTTCTAAAATGGTTAAAATCAAGTAGATTTATAGACATATAAAAATTTTCAAAATGAACGGTCTAGATAATATGTTGCAAAATACATTATTTTTGGGACTTAAAATATTTTTTTCCATATTCATACATCTTGATGTCGAGATGATCTAATATATCTTGATGTTGAGATGATCAATTAGAGAGTTTTTCAACATTAAAATAACCATTTCCGATGGATTTTTGGAATACATATTTAATTCCACATTTTAAGGTTGCAACTTTATATAATTTTTTCCTTTCGTCATTTAGTAGTTCCATGTTCTTGACTCTTAAAATCGAGGTTATTTTTATAATTCGGCTTGAGTGACATAAGCAAGCCCATAGTTGTTCATGATTCTCTATCCTTAGCATGGGAAGTTTAAGAATGTTTGAACAAAGTTTTTGAGAAGGTACTTTTTTATTACAAAAATAAATCTCGTAAATTTTATAGTGATAACCAAAATCTATTAAGCCCTTTACTGATATTGCAAACTAATTTAAACCCTTTAATGATCTTTTCCCCAGGTTCTTTTATCACTTGAGCTGGCGTGATTGGGTTGGATTTAGCATTAAAATTCGATCTGAAGCCCATGGGAAAAAAATCGGTCTAAACCTTTCTCATAGTTTTTAAGTTTGTATTCAAATATTTGATATAGTGGAATATAAAATCAGTAGAAGTGTCGTCTTTTATGGATCATGATAGGCAAATGTCATTTTTCAATACTCAAACTTGACTTGATGTGTTACGTCAGTCAAGTTGGAAAACCCATGTTACTTGAGCATGGACTGATGAAGGTTTTATGGGTCATCCCTTGATGAGGTTTGAGTTGCCTAAGTGTGTGAGCCAAGGGACTATGTGACCTTTGAGTGTGATGGTTGGCCTCTAGAGACGAGAGCTAAAGCCTCATCACTCAACCATCACACGACATGTACATATGATAGCCGTATCGAGAAAGCGAATCACCTTTGGTAGTGAAGCCTGTACATGTCCGAGAGATTACCCCTATGCACTATAGAGCTTTAATTGTATCAGATACGTGTGACATTGAAATCATCTTTAGGGGAGAACCTGTAGTTTATAAACTGTGATTGTATCCCATTGCTTATTGGCTTATTTTTGTGGCTCAATCATGAACCCCTGCAGTGGTCTATGAGTCATGGGAACTGCTAGGTTACTTTAAAAAAACAAGTGTAGATTATAGTCTACAGTAGAAGATGAAATATTTAAGCGATATTATAATTTCTAGACCTTGTTGGATCCGATTTCTAATAAAATTATTTGGTTTTAATTATTTGGATGTTAAATAATTTTAAGATTGATTATTTAAATTTTTTTGAGTTTTTGGATATTTCATTTTTACAAAATGGATTTATAAAATGAGATATATTCAATTTTCAGTATTTAAATATTCAAAGAGAAATAAAAGTAATTTTCAAAATTTCTAAAAATCATTTATTGATTCTATAACTCACTAAATAGATGAAAGGCCCACCATGAGCTATGGCCCCACCATGAAATTAATTACATGGAGAAATTGGGTGGGGCCCACATGAGGCCACTTAGGGTGGCACGCCCCATCCAAATTGGTTTGCACTTTTTAAATTGGATTAAAGCCACGTTAGGCATTCAATCATATGATAATGTTATGGAAGGTTTTTGTGATTTGAGAACTTGGAGTATTCAAAGAACGTATAAATAAAAAATTTTATTAAGATAAAAAAATATGAGATCATTTTCTATATTTCAATACTTGATGAGATTAGGTTTAGGAAGCTGGAGGATAAAGTTTTATCATTTTCTTTTAAATCATGATAGCTGATCTAAATAATGAATATCTCATATCTCTCATCCCCTAGATCTCCTAGATCAATGATTTGGAATCAATTTGTATAAAAATGGCTAACCCTAAAGAAACCATAACCCATGAAAAGTTTATAACTATGGTCCTACTCTCCCTCTAATCTCTACACCTCTGCCTACTCTCCAGGTGTGGCCACCCTTAGGCTCTCTCTCTCTCTCTCAAGTTCTTCTAGCTCATCTCTCCCATAAGTTTGTAAGAAAGAGGAGGCACACCCCACCTAGTCTTAAGAGTGGGGCATGCCCCATAGCCTCTGGCATTGAGGCCTACTTAGTTTTCCAAGTTCCTTTTGCTTTCATATTATTAAATGTTGTAGCATTAAGCTTTCTTATATTTGGTAGATCTAAAATACACCATTATCCCGTGTGTCATTAGAGGAGGAGACTCGATGTGGGGTGTACTAAACCCGATTGAAATAATCTTCCAATATCTTTACTTCGTGCTTTGGAGTTTTTATTCATGTGCCTTTCTTATTCCCATAAACATTGTGTTACTTTTATTCATTGAATAAAGTAGTAATAATTAATGACAGCAAGTGAGAACCACTATTATTTATTTTATTGTTTATTTCAAGTGAGTTTTACTGCACTTGAACCTTTATAAGTAATCTAGTCGGTGAGAAAAATAAAAATAAAAATTATAGACAACATGTAGATCACCTTGTCCAACTTTCAGTTTTCTCTTTCCATCAGATGGAGAAAACAAAAGAGTTCCCAGTGTGGAGGAGGTTGATGTAAATTTAAGTTTGAGCCCTCCTATTGAACTGATTATTGCTCCACCGAGAGAGAGAGTCTAAACTTTTGATAGAGCATTTGTAAAATCAAATTAGCACCACTGACTTAATTGATAGGGTTGCCATTTATTTACAACAAATGCCTTTAGCCCATATTCGTGCCTAGCCCGAGGTGAATTCGAGTATTGTATGCGGCCCCAAAGCTCTTGAAAAAATGAAAAAATTTAAAAATAAAAAATAAAATAAAAATAATAAATGTCATAAAAAGTAAAAAGCAACAAGTCCAAATAAGCTTAGAAACATATATAAAAGCTTGGATTTAGAAAAAAAAAGATTTATAATTAGGGATTAAAAAGAAAACGATAAAAGTATGACATGACAAGAAAAACTCACCAATCTTTGTAAAAATAAAATAAAATAAAATAAAATAAATCAAATTGCATTTACAAATTATATATATTGATTATATATTTGTATACTTTATACAATATTTTTAAATTGTTTTATATACCATGAATTGCACTCGGGTAGTCGGCGAGTCCAAGTTCCTTGGCCAAGTGTGAAAACCTCGTTTATAACTGATGGAACTTGGCCAAGTTTGAAAACCTTGTTTATAACTGATGTCGATGGATGTTGAGGTTTTCGCATATTGTTTGTATACTACATGCAGACGCTACGGTCGATTTTCAATTATGAATCGTGGAGATGAATAACCGTATTGCCATTGCCTGAACATGGAATCAGTAGTAATAAACTTAACACCCGGTTTCTATACGGCAAACCCGCATATGTAAAAATATAGGCCTCTTAATAATAAATAAATAAATTTTAAAAATTAGAAATAATAATTGTAGTAAAATAAATTTGAACCGTTAATTTCCATTGTTTTTAGCGGTGTTCGTAAAACCGGCCAGTTAGATCACTACTGGTGGGGTGGCGGGTCCGATTAGGGCCGGTTTTACGGCACATCTCATAAGACGGCACTCTCCAAAAAAACATCGGCACCCAAACCAGCCGGTTTGAGGTCGAACAGGCGGTTTTTAGTTTAAACCGGCCGGTTTTTCATAACCGGTCCGGTTTACCGTTTTAACTCCCGATATAACGACGTTTTAAACTCATCAAATAACGGCCGTTATTTGATACATGTCCGTTATTTTTCACATATCAAGATTTTGCCGCTTTTTTTTGTATATTTTTTGGTTTTTTGGGGCAACTATTGATGTTATATATCGGAAAGTTTCTATAAATCGTCGATTATTGAATCAAAATTCCAAAAACAAAGAGTTCTTGGCGGATTGAAATGGGGTCTTTTGAAAATTAGAAATTTCCGCCATTCTATCAAATGCACCTTCAATACCTCATAGATTTTCATAAAAGTGGAGGGTTTTGATTCATTGTTGAAGGATTCAACGTTCACATATTTCAAAATTTCCAAAACGATGAAGATTTGAGGTTTTTTTGGGCCTGAAGTACTGCTGCTCGAAGAACTGTTTTGTATCCAAACAAATTGATTTCTGATCGATTAATTGATCGATTTTTATCGAATTGATCGCTAAAGTTTGATTAAAGGCCTCATGTATCAAATAAACTAATTATTTTGATTTACTATTGATTAAATGTTTTTATATCGATTTTTTTTTGCTGCGTTTTTTTCTTGAAATTTTCGTGAAGTGAAAAATCTGTAATTTTTTGAATAAAGATCTCAATAGTGAATAAATATTTATGCAATTTGGTGAATTTGAATCTTAATTAAAGTATCTATCATATCCCCATGTCAATTTGTTCAAAAAAAGAAAGATTTGGGGTTGATTTTGACTCTAAAGTTTATGTGTTCTTTAGCTCGATTGTAGGTTTCTTAAAAAATATTTGTTTTTTTAATAACATTACATTTTGTTTTTATAAAAATATGTTATTTGTGATGACCATGAGAAAAAAAGAATATATTCTTTTTTTAAAAAAAAATTTATATATTTTTGGTGAGCTTTTTGGATCGTTTTTTATGTTATTTATGTTTTTAACAAAAATATGTCCTTTTTTTTTATGAATATGAGAAAAAAATATTTCCTTCTTTTTAATGTTATATATTTTTGGTGAGCTTGTTGGATTGGTTTTAATGTAATATTTTTTTTTTATAAAAATATTTTTTATTGTGATGAATATGAGAAAAAATTTTATTCCTTTTGAAGGTTATTTTTGGTGCAGGTTACTGATGTCTTAGTTCTCAATTTCTTGTTTAGTTGTGATCTTTTATTCTAATTTGTTTTTATTTGTTACAAGCTATCTATCATTTTTTGCAACTTCATACTCCTTAAATCTGTTTATTCGCCTCTATGAAGAAAAGTGGTAGAAACTAAAAAGTGTTTTACTTATCTCTCATGTTTACATATGCCGAAATGGATAAAAAATCAACTTTTTTATTTATTTATTAATATGCATCTTAATTCTAAATTTTAAAGTTGCATCTTATATACATTTTTTTTTTCATGTTAAAACATAACTCAAAATATTACTGAGTAAATGAGGTTTGGTCATTTTAAAATCGATTTGGCCATATAAAAATCGACTTGGCCATATTTTTTAAAATATGCGATTTGGCCATTTGAAGCAACATTTAATACCTTGACCCACACCTTGGATTTGATAACCAAGTTACCGAGTAAATGATGTGCTCTCCCTTACTACCTTGACTCACAACCCTTCGAAAAACTGAGAACATCATGCTACAAAAAAATACGCTTTGAAATCCAATTCTAAACTGTATTAAAGGGTTTTTCAACATTAAAACAACTTTAACATAAACATTAAAAAAATATAGACGAATATATTGTTGCATCATCCATTGTTAGTTGGACTTTCTAACTTCATCAATTGAATTTATGTGAAATTATAAATTATCTCGCACATCTCCATAATATTCAATTATTAAATTATATAAAAAGTTGTTTCAATTTTTTTTTTATAAGATAAATGTATGTAATATGATAGTGTATACTTAATCTAAGTTTTTCTATTTTTTTTTTTTTTGGGGGGGGGGGGGGGGTTTGACCTATTTTTTTTAAAAAAACATCTACTTGACCGGTTAGTCCGGTTCCGATTCGAACTGCTCCCAGCCTCATGACCGGTTGACTATTCCGATTTTACGAACAATGGTTTTTAGATGGAACACCTACTTGCATCTATCTTTAAGATGGATGCTTTACACTTTTTGGATAGAAATGCGGTCTAGTCCGCATAAAATAAGTTTCCATAAAAACATATTCGTTTTAGACCATTTTGGTCTCTCGCCCAAACATCGAGTCTCTTTTTTTGTTGACTCGTTCCTTTTTTATTTTGATTGATAATTATAAGGAAAATGGATATGTATTGTGTGAAAATTTGTATACATCCATTCAATCTGAAAATTTTTGTTGTGGGGTCAGAAAATTGGAAGCCAATCATTTCCATCTCGATGATCATGTATCTAAAAACCGAATATAAAAGTGGATTTGAAGCTTGGGTTCTATTATGCAATACTCTTTCTCGACTATTTATTTCAAGTCTTCACAAATATATCTCATTTTTGGAGCTTCAAGAGTTAGCGAGAGAAGGATTTGTAGGGCATCACAAGGTCCTCTTAATTTGTTTCTTGTAGTGGGGACTGTGGACTTACAAACCTTTCATGAAGTTGGAACTCTATCGAAACCTCCTCTTATTTTTTTGGGCAATTTAGTGGAAAAGACAGGTCCCTTTACGCGTTTTTGAATTATTTGGTGCCTTTTTTTTTTTTTTAAGTTGTCAGTTTTTTTTGGGTAATTTAATGAGAAAGACATGCATTTTTTTAATTAGTTAGTGGCCTTTTTTTAAAAAAAAGTTCAGTTTTTTTTGGGTAATTCACTAAGAAAGACAACCCCTACCCATTTTTCAATTCGGTAGTCGTTGTTTTTTTAAGAAAAAAGTTGTCATTGAAATGGAAGCTACAACGTGTGATTTTTTTTTTAAAAAAAGTTCATTGAAAAGAAAGCTACAACGTGCAACTGAAGTATGGAGTATGCTACCACCGTGACCTCGGCCCCTTTCCCGCCTCATCCTAATTGTACATCAAAAAGAGTGTAATTAATGGGTGATGCTTTCATACGGCCGCGTCTTTATATAGCCCGCACTTCAAAACCCTTGTAGATTGAGAATTGTTCTTTTCCCACCTTAAAATGCTCTTACTAACACGTGATTGTAAAACTTAAAGAACTCGGATTTAGCTTTTCCAAAGGACGAGTTTCTACGAGTCAGCTGACTCATATGGTACATAAACGGCCTTGAACATAACCCATCTTAAAAATGGATTTTTAATCCAAGATTTTAGGGATTCATGATCTAGGTTAACATAATTATGAATATGAATGAAAAATAAAAATTTCATTATTTAAAATGTGATTCTTTTAAGAAAAATTTCTACGCCGTCTAAATTCATGTTAACCCAAGGGATTTAACAACGTCCTTCTCATTGGTGAATCAACGGGCTCTTGCACCCACTACTCATGAATAACGCTGAGTCGTAAATAACTTTTCCTTTTCCGAATATGGCATTTTGGGGCCTATTTGGTGGGGAGAGGGATACAGATTTGGGCAATCAAACCTGAATATGGATTATTGAGCCGGAATTTTCCAAGCGAACCCAAAATGTAATTTGGATTGTAAATCAAAAGGGCTCCTGAACTGACTTTTTGAGATGGTTAACCATTTCAATGATATTTTTTTTAGAAAAAAATACAGCAAGAATATATAAAAGATAGGGTTTTCTTTTCTAACAAGGTTTAGAAGGCGTTGGCAACTGTGGAAAATAAAGAAATTTGCACTGATGTTTAGGAACAATACCTCAATTTAAAGTTCTTCCTCCAGATCGGAAACCACATCTGAAACTCTCTTTTACATCAATACTCTGAAATTGACCCTCCCAAACCCTTTTGAAAAAGCGGTACAAAAAAAAAAAATCTTAAAATTTGTTGTATGATTGAGTTTGCTTGTTCTGTTACGCGATTATGTCTGTTTTGGTCTGCGCGCTGCTGCATCTGTCTCGGATCCACACCGAATTCTGCTGGCTCGTCCATATGTCTTTCTGTTTTCTCAGCTGTCTCAACGACTTATTTGTGTCTTCGGTGAAGATCTGAAGTTTTTGTTCATTACTTAACTCTGATTTGCCGTTATGTTCTTGCCTTACGTTTTTTGAGGCTTGTCAATCCACCACTGCTCCGCCGCTGATTTTTGCTCTCATTGATCAAGCATTTGAAAACGGCCGATCTGTACCATCTGCAAAACAGCCACCGAGTCGTGTTTCGACTCTTTGATCTGTCTCTTTGCAGAGTCATGTTTCGACTCTCTAATCTGTCTATCTGCCGAGCCGTGTTTCAACTCTTTGATCTGTCTGTTCCAAATGCCTGTTGATTTGCTGTTATGCGAGATTGCTCTGTTCGAGATATCGTTTTTTGAGAATCGCTAATTTGCAGCTGCTCAAGCATTTTATGTTCTTGCTTTGTTATTAACTTTTGCCTTTATCAGTTGTCCAAACTCAAGTTGCTCTCTCTTAATGCATTTTGAGTTTGAGGGGGAGTGTGGAAAATATAAAAACTTGCGCTGATGTTTAGGAACGATATTTTTTTCCTCTTATGTGTACCCATATTAGGAAGGTAGTTCATTACATATATTACATATTTGAAAGGTAGTTCATTACATATGTTAGTTTTTTTAGTAGTACATAATTTTATAACCCTATAAATTAGGGCTCTTGTTAACATCTTTCATATGGGCAATAATATCATCTTCATGGGGGCTTAAGGCCTAATTATACAGAAATACAATTTCTCACAGCATCAACACGATTCTCAACTACAATGAATCATAATTATCAAGATTGGACCCGATCAGCTGGCCTAACCAGTCAAATTGCCATCCGGTGCCTTGATTGGTCTATTTAGAATAATAACCAGGTTTCGTTGAAACCCAATCAGAATCAATGTTTGACTAGTTTTGACCAGTCTGACTGGTTCGACTGGCCAAACAAACTGAATAACATGGTTTCTTGTATATTATATGTTTTGAAACTATTACTTATAGTTTTTTAGTATTTTTAGAATTTGGTCAAATCCGTTCGACTGACGGCGATCAAACCAGACATGATTGAACTAAACCCCTCGCCGAATTGACGGCATTCTAATAACACTCAATTGGAGTATCTATTGTGTAACAAAAACCCATTTGCAAACTTAGCCTTTCCTATTAAACAAAGAAACATAAATAACGACAAAATTAGATTCAAGGCCCACAATAAGATTGTCAATCTAGCTTCTCACTTGGACCTCTTCCACATATTCTATCCCCTAACAATCCCTTGAAAAATACCTACGACATTATGCGTCACAATTTAAGGCCAAATCAATGTGAATGAGTTTTTGGCTTTTGGGGTGGAGACACCCCTTACCATTCTCTAAAATAATGCCCAAAGTTGACATTGGCACCTTGTCCAAATTTATTTCATAAATTAAGAAAGGCTAAGTCCCAATTGGACCGTTGCAAATGCTTTTTAAGGTAATAAATTGGGCATATACATAGATATGCTATACAAAAATATGCTGAGGATCTGAAATATTTAGATATTGTGAGCTGTCACATTTCAACATATTGTACCTTGGCTTCTTGTAAAGGTATTACCTGTGGAAATGCTATTGTCTCCCTTTCTATCTCATAGATATATACATGCCGACTCTTTATTTTATGGCATGGCGATATCGATACAAGTTGCGAGAGAGAAAGAACTTGGGTGGATATTGGGGCAGTTTTGTGTACTTTTCTTTTAAGTATTAAAAGAACCTGACCTGGCTAATGAATGCCATTTGATTATTATTGGATTAGACTAGTTTTTGACCGAATTTAGTTTTTGTTTGGATTAGACATTTTAAGGCACTAGTTGGTTGGTCCGAACATATGATCCGGTCTAGTTTTGATAGTTGTAGGTTTCTTAAAACCGTTTTAGAGGATCATTTAATTGTTTACTGATGTAAAATTTATAATAAAGAAATGTATGTGATGAGACATTTTACTTTTGATACAAGAAAGTTACAATTACTAATGACCATTGGATTTGAAATTGAGTGATTAAGGATGTATCATTGATTGCGTGCAAAGTTAAAATTTCTGGAATGTTGTAACACTTTTTAATTCATTGAATTTCATATCCAATTATTAAGAATAATTGTGACCTCTTTGTAACAATAATAAATGGTCTCAAAGTTTACAATTTCGTATAATAATAAAAAATTATATACAATGAAACCATTTACCTTTCGCACAAGAAGATCACAATTGCTTATAACTAATCTTCTGATCTGAAATCTTTATATTTTAGGAGTAGGCCATCTAAGTTGCTAGTTTTTGCAATCGTATTTATAGGGCACTAGTAGGCATTCATTAGTAGAAGGAAAAACATATGCTAAATTATGAATATGGAATAATTAAAATTTGGTAGCTCACCACAATGTCTGGTTTTGCTCTCAGGCCCATATCCATCATGTTTTTTTGGTTTATATCTGATGGAAATAAATAGGAAGCCAAAAAAATATAATAAAAAAACAAGAAAAACCCACATAAATCATAATTCAAATAGCTCTTTATTCCATCACAACATAAAAGGAAAACATTATTCAAGCACAACATTAAGGAAAAACTAAAAGCACAACATCCAAATAGAATAACATTCAAACTCCATCTAAGAATAACATCCAAACTCCATCTAAGAATCGGAATGAATATAATCACTCTAAGCCATGAAGCCACACACAGTGGTTCAGAGCTGAAGAATGGGGCTCCCTGGTGCAAATACGGTGGTGTGAGGCTGCGAACCTTATTGATGGGGATGATATGAGGGTGCATGGTGGTTCGAATACACATACCTATTCATGGCTTTGTAGTGGAGGAGACTAGTAGTATGGTGGCGGGGGTGGGGATACGTATTTATATGGTGGTGGAGGTGGGGATGAGTACTTATACGGAGGTGGTGGAGGGGATTTGTAGACGTACGGTGGTGGAGGAGGAGAAGAGTACTCATATGGAGGTGGTGGAGGAGACACGTATACATATGGTGGTGGAGGAGGTGAAGAGTATTTGTAAGGAGGTGGTGGAGGAGACTTGTATACGTATGGTGGTGGAGGAGGAGAAGAGTATTTGTAAGGAGGTGGTGGAGGAGATTTGTATACATAGGGTGGAGGAGGAGGAGATGAGTATTTGTATGGGGGTGGTGGAGGGGACTCGTATACATAAGGTGGAGGAGGTGGTGAGGAGTATTTATATGGAGGTGGGGGTGGTGACGAGTATTTGTATGGTGGTGGTGGAGGGGATTTGTACATGTATGGTGGTGGAGGTGGAGATGAGTACATATATGGAGGTGGTGGTGGTGATGAATATTTATATGGCGGTGGTGGAGGGGAGTTGTATACATATGGTGGTGGAGGAGGTGAAGAATATTTATAAGGCGGTGGTGGAGGAGACATGTATACATAAGGTGGTGGAGGTGGGGATGAGTATTTATATGGAGGAGGAGACATGTATACATAAGGTGGTGGGGGTGGCGATGAGTATTTATATGGAGGTGGAGGAGGGGATTTGTACACGTATGGTGGAGGTGGAGGGGACGAATATTTATATGGTGGAGGAGGGGGAGACTTGTACATGTATGGTGGTGGGGGAGGAGACTTGTACATGTATGGTGGTGGGGGAGGAGACTCATACTTGTATGGTGGTGGGGGAGGAGACTCATACTTGTATGGTGGTGGTGGAGGAGACTCATACTTGTATGGTGGTGGGGGAGGAGACTCATACTTGTATGGTGGTGGGGAAGGAGACTCATACTTGTATGGTGGTGGGGGAGGAGACTCATACTTGTATGGTGGTGGTGGAGGAGACTCATACTTGTATGGTGGTGGGGGAGGAGACTCATACTTGTATGGTGGTGGGGAAGGAGACTCATACTTGTATGGTGGTGGGGGAGGAGACTCATACTTGTATGGTGGTGGTGGAGGAGACTCATACTTGTATGGTGGTGGAGGAGACTTGTATATATATAGTGGCGGAGGAGGAGACTCGTACTTGTATGGTGGAGGTGGAGGAGATTCGTACTTATAAGGCGGAGGTGGTGGTGATGCATACTTGTACGGTGGTGGATATATGTCGTCGTCGGCAAAGACTCGGGAGTTTGCTATGAAGGTTTGCAAGAGAAGCAAACCCAACAAAGGGCGAAAAAACCAGGCCATAGTGCTTGAGGCTTCCAACATTGTGGAAACTCAAGCTTTGTTGTAAGGTCTTCATTCTCTGAAGAGGTTCTTATAGGGTCACCAAGAAAAATATGTAGTTTAATTAATTAGATTGATTTGGTCTTGGCTTCTCTAATTTATGAATGATTGACTTAGGAAGTCATTTAATTTTTTGCAAATGGCCAAGATTTTCTGGCTTTCAGCAAATAGAAGGCCCTTAATCACATAAGACATGTTTGCATCTACAATTTACTTAAAAAAAAAAAAAATTTGCATCTAGAAAACTTAGAAAACGTGAAGCCATTCATATGAATTGAATTGTTCAAGTGATAGGAGACTAATGAGTGTAACATGCCAACCACTCGACATGCCAACCACTCTCTTCTAATCTCCTTTTTCTCTTTCTCTCTCTAATCTCTTTTTTTCGTTCTCTCTCTAATCTCTGAAATTTTTTCTCTTTAATCTCCTTTTTTTCTCTCTTTGATCTCTTTTTTTTCTCTCTCTCTAATCTCCTTTTTTTTTTTTCTCTCTAATGTCTCTCTCTCTCTAATCTCCTTTTTTTCTCTCTCTAATGTCTCTCTCTCTAATCTCCTTTTTTTCTCTCTCTAATGTCTAATCTCTCTCTCTCTTCACCGCGTCCCTGTGCTCTCAGCAGTCGCCCTCTCTCTCTCGTTGGGATGCGTACATCAAGGCAGTTATTAGACAGCTAGCTTTGAGCACTAAATAAACAGGGAACCCTACATATGGATAAGGTGCCCTTCTTTTCCAAGCACTACAGGCCTCATCTATTTTATTCCATTTGGGTTCAAGGCGTTATTATTTTTGCTTAATAGCTATTGCCGTTAAACAATACTTGATTTAATATTCCTCACTCCAACCCAAAACAGCAGTAAGATTATAAGATTATTATTGTAACTATACCACATAGGGCAATTTATCACATTACACCTAGCTTTTCAATAATGTAACATTGTACCCTTTTTCAACTATTGTAACTCATGTTCATGTGTATTTTGGAAAGGGTGCGATTTGTATAGAGCCCAGGCTCTAAACGATCAAATTAGAGCTCACATTTAAATAGCTTCAAGAAATATGGTTTCAATATTGAAAATATGTGGGATAACCTTAAAATTTATTTTCATCTTTAATTATAAAATTTAAAGCTTAAAAAATAGTGTAGATCGAGCAGATCTATGAAAACCTAAAAATCTTGAAAATTAATGGTCCAAAAATCCATTACAAGAGGCACTAATTTGATTTTTTAGAGCCTCGGCTCTAATTTTTTAGTTGGACTCCAATTTGATTGTTTAGAGACTAATTTTTTTAGGTGGGTTCTAATTTGATTGTTTAGAGCATCGGCTTTATATAAACTTTTTCCTTTTGGAAAAGCACATAATGAGACCATCTATCATTGGTACAAGGTAGTCACAATTAATCTTGACGATTGGATATGAAATTGGATGGTTACATTTATTCTATTGACTAAGCTCAAACTTCAAAATAAATTTTATCGAACTTTGTAACGTCCCAAACTATCAAATTTCACATTAGATGTTTATAAGTAATTGTGGCAGCCTTGTATCAACGGTCTCATTTATACAATCCCAGAGAAATGAAAGTAAAAGATATAAGACAATGTTAAATAGTAAATATGCCATGTGTATTTTGATACAGCTGCAGTGTTAGCATGCCAGCCCAGCCCGTACCTATGGAAATGCAGCCCCCTTAATAAATATATTTTTTAGATATATTTTTGAACTTAATTTTTAAGGATATGTAATATCTAACCTGGAGATCATGAATATGAAAATAATAATAATAATAAATTAAAAAAAATAAAAAATCGAAATAATAATCCTATCAAGAAAACATTTAGACCGTTAATTTCAATTGTTTTAGATGGACCACATATTTGCATAGCATATGTAGAAATGAGGTCTAGCCCGCATGAAACAATTTTCCTTTTCATAAATTTCCCTACTATAAAAGAAACGCACACCTCAAATCCCACTGGACAATATTGTTGAAACATTAGAAAACTATCCAATTGATGGAACTTGACCTTGAGATTTTAAGCAATTTAAATCTTAAAAATAGTGTATCTTGTAGCACAATATTTGGACAGTCCTTTTTAAAGATTTTCAAGCGTTTATAATTCTTCTTTTATTATATAATAAGGGTTAAATATATTTTCATATTCTCATAGGGGTTCATGGCACAAGAACTACATCTTTCTACAGGTTTAGAGTTGAGCCTTATTTTGGTTCTCTCATGTCAATGCCTTGTATAAATTTCTTTGCACTAAATTAAAACAATCTTACATGCAACCCACTTTATAAAACATTAGCAATTTGGTATTTAATTATTTGGGATGTATTTTAAGAAAAGGACGTACGAGTCCCCAGAGTAATATGTAAAAGTGATGGCCACGTTAATAATCTATTTTCGAAATAAATTTTGACCTTAGATTTTAAGGAATATATCATCCCTAACATGGAGATCATTAATTTGTAACAAAAAAAATTTAAAAATAAAAACTAAAGGAAAAAGTTTATATAAAGTTCCAACTTAAAAATGTAGAATTAAAGATGCACCTAAAAAATCTATTGGAAAATATCATATTAATGTTGAAAAACCCTCTAATTGATCATCTCGACATTGAGATGTATGAATATGAAAAAAAACAAAAAAAGCGATTTTGAGTCCCAGAAATGGTACATCTTGCCACATATGATTTAGACAGTCCATATTCAAGATTTTCATATGTTTGTAGATCTTACTTGATTTTAACCATTTTTGGAGTTTAAAATTTTATAATTAGATATGAAAATAAATTTTGAGATAATCCTAAGAATTTTTTACACCTAAATTACATGTTATGATAAAATTTGGAGGTGTCTTATTTGGATTGTTTAAGGTTGCAACTTTACAGAAACCACACCCAAAACTAAAATTGATTTTTTTTTTTTTTTTTAAAGGAAAATTTTGAGCCAATTGACTTTACCCTTTTTTTTTTTTTTTTTTAGAGGAACCACCCCTCACATCCATCTTTAAATGGATGACTTACTCCACGGGGGATGCAAATGTAAAAATGCGTCCCCAAACGCATATCCTACTTCCCTTAAGAAAAACTAGAGGTACATATTGTATGCAGATTGCATTTCAGTGCGCTACATGCAGCCTTAATTGTGGAGGAATGGATGCCACTGTCGCCTGTGTTGTTTCCCAAATTAAAAAGGCTTAGGCTGTATGAAAACAAAATAAAGCTTCACCTCATATCTTCATCTAGAAAGCATTTGCGACAATGGAAATCTCCATGATGACTCTAAAATCAATTTTTAACACCGACAATAAAATTTGAAACGTAAACAATATACGGATCTTTTGAATCTATGAACACATAATTTTAGGGTGAAATAGACCGCCTAGATAATTTGTTATACTGTACATTATTTTTAAAGTTGAAATCATAACTTTTTTCACAATCATAATGTTCAAGCTGAGATGATCGATATAAAAGTTTTACAATCATTGAATTTCAATTTTTGATGAGTTGTAAAATGATGCTTTATTTTGATAGGACTGCAGCCCTATCAAGCCATTTTCCAATTAAAAAACATACATAATCTTCATTTAAAACTAAGAGTGTGCGTTATTCAAACTTGAAGGTACAAGAAGACTCAGTAAAAGTTCAAGAAAAGTCTCAAAAAGAAAAAGGAATTGTCTTGGTTTCTTTTTTTTATCTGCATGCTAAAAGCTCAGTAGCAACTTAACCGAAAGAAATGTTTCAGCTGTACTTACCAAGCCACTTGGTATGTATACGCATAGACTTCGTAAAAATTTACTTATTTTCTAACTTGGCATCATTAGTTTAAGTAATAGATACCATCACAAAGAAGGAAATCTGAGATCTAAGCAATCTGCATGGTTTTCCAATTAAAAACCATACTTTTTTTTTTTTTTTAAGGAGAAGAAGTCTTTTACATTTGAAAGACTGCAAGGTTGATGGTGATGATGACATCAATTTTTTTTTTTGGCTCTCTAAACAAGGACTATTTGCACACATGTTTTCGTTACTCCCACCCTAAACAAGGGTAGATTTTCCTTAGTTTGTTTTTTTTCCATTCCTACACCAAGTTTTAGGTGGGAATAATGAAAAGACAGATTCTTTCTTTTCGGACTCGAGTTTGAGCTTGATTGATTAAGCTGACAATTGAACACTTCGTACTAAGTTCGAATCCCACTGTTTAGTAACCATGACAAAAAAAAAAAACCTAAAAAATGCTATTTTTGTGATTGGGCCCTTGCCTACCTAAACCCATTTTCCTTGACGATTTAAGGGCATAATTACAAAGAATTTTTGCCCAATGTTCCTAACAAGAAAATTGTAATGAATTATATGGTACATGCCGTGTTCCATAGTAGATCTCTACTAGTGGAACGTTTCGTAGACAGGATGTAACACTCCCTACAATCTGTAGCTTATATACTACAAGCGTGTTTGATCCATGGTTACTGGGAGCGAGAGCGGAAGCGGCTCCGGTTTTGAGTGCAGGAGCTTCGGATCGATGACTGACCGAAGCTTCGGAGCTCGGGGAACGAGTTCTGGTGAGGGTAGAAGTTACGGATCAAGATCCCGTTTGAACAAGGAGCGAGATCCCGATACATTGGGATCAAGATCCCTATTTAACGGGAACACGTTGCATGTATTTACAAAACAAGATCCCATTTGACTAGGGAGCGAGATCCTGTTTGGATAGGGAGAGAGATCTTGATACATTGGGATTGAGATCCCTATTTGATATAAACACAATACATGTAACATGGGATCACACTCACATGATTACACATGGATTCGTGCACCATGTGGAAAATGTTTATATAAGGTTGCAACCATGTGTAATGGAAATAGGTTCTTCATACAAGTGGAATTCTGTGATGGAGGCGTGGACCACCATTGTGCGGCATGCGATCCTAAAATGAATGGAGCTCGATCCTAGCCAAATAGGATCGTGGTATTGTTTAGATGGGGGCGATATTCAATATTAAATGGGATCTCGTTCTTGTTTTCGATGGGAGCGCGATCCTAATAGACATGGGAGTGTGATCCCATGTTACATGTAATGCGTTCATATCAAATAGGGATCTTGATCCCAATGTATCAAGATCTCGCTCCCTATCCAAACGGGATCTCGCTCTCTGGTCAAATGGGATCTCGTTCCGTAAATACATGGAATGTATTCCCGTTAAATACGGATCTTGATCCCAATGTATCGGGATCTTGCTCCTTGTTCAAACGGGTTCTCGATCCGTAACTTCTACCCTCACCGAAACTCGCTCCCCGAGCTCCGAAGCTTCGGTCAGTCATCGATCCGAAGCTCCTGCACGCGAAACCGGAGCCGCTCCCGCTCCCGGTAACCATGGATCAAACACGCTTGTAGTATATAAGCTACAGACTATAGGGAGTGTTACATCCTGTCTACGATACGTTCCACTGGTAAAGATCTACTATGGAACACGGCATGTACAATATAATT
The DNA here is from genome assembly GCF_054954075.1 of Amborella trichopoda. NCBI lineage: Eukaryota > Viridiplantae > Streptophyta > Magnoliopsida > Amborellales > Amborellaceae > Amborella > Amborella trichopoda. The sequence continues at coordinate 4,740,288 of NC_142340.1, forward strand.
CATTACAATTTTCTTGTTAGGAACATTGAGCGAAACTTCTTTGTAATTATGCCCTTAAATGGTCAAGGAAAATGGGTTTAGGTAGACAAGGGCCCAATCACAAAAATAGCATTTTTGAGGTTTTTTTTTTTATCAGGTTACTAAACGGTGGGATTCGAACTTGATACGAAGTGTTCAATTGTCAGCACCTTAATCAATCAAGCTCAAACTCGAGTCTGAAAAGAAAAAATCTGTCTTTTCGTTATTCCCACCTAAAACTTGGTGTAGGATTGGAAGAAAAACAAACTAAGGAAAGTCTACCCTTGTTTAGGGTGGGAGTAACGAAAACATGTGTGCAAATAGTCCTTGTTTAGAGAGCCAAAAAAAAAAATTGCTGTCATCATCATCATCAAACTTGTAGTCTTTCAAATTTACAAGACTTCTTCTCCTTAAAAAAAAATAATAACAAAATAAAACATAAAAATAAAAAAAAAATTTAAAAAAATGTATGTTTTTTAATTGAAAAACCATGCAGCTTGCTTAGATCTCAGATTTCCTTCTTTGTGATGGTATCTATTACTTAAACTAATGATGCCAAGTTAGAAAATAAGTAAATTTTTACGAAGTCTACGCGTATACATACCAAGTGGCTTGGCAAGTACAGCTGAAACATTTTTTTTCGGTTAAGTTGGTACTGAGCTTTCAGCATGCAGATAAGAAAAAGAAACCAAGACAATTCCTTTTTCTTTTTAAGACTTTTCTTGAACTTTTACTGAATCTTCTTGTACCTTCAAGCTTGAATAACGTACACTCTTAGTTTTTATAATTGAACTGGGGTGTTTCTATAATTGATCCAGAGATTGGTTCGAAGTTGAACCATGTCACTCATATTTTCTTGTGAGTGATCGGCTCCGAAATCAGTCGCATGTTTTCTCTCTCTCTCTTAAGAAAGTTTATCTCTTTCATGTTTGATCTCTCTCCCACATTGTGAAAGAATTTAAAGGTTTAGGTAATGAAATTCTTCTCTCTTATTTCTCAAATATAGATTTATGGCTAAGGGTTTTAGGGTTTAACAAAAAGATAATCAATCTCTCTCAAACTAAGTTGCTAAGAGAATTCACCTAGGGTTTGAGTTTATGATCAAAGGGGTTCATGTTCCATTGGTGTAGCTTGGCCGAAATTTACTTTCTCGGTTTAAGATTGAAGTTAGACCATTGATTCCACGTCATCGGATGGTGGTGACTCGGTGTGGGGTGTAATAAGCCCAGTTGAAGTAATCTCCGGCACTATTCTTTTTGTTTTTTGCAATTTTATCTTTTATTTTCAAGCATAGTGTATAGTTGTTTCAATGACATCAAGTTGCTAAGATCTTAGTTTTATTGTTATGTTGATTTTATTTTGAAATTTATCTTATTATAATAAAGACCGCATGTAAGTAATCTTTTGCCAAAAAAAAATGGTGAAGAACAAAAAAAAGAAAAAAACGTATTCCCCGGTAAATGATTACATAGGTTTTTCTTTCACAAACGGCTCAAAACTTCCAATTCTAAACATGCAAGTTTATGAATAAATTGGTACAAAACTTGAAGCTCAGAGCACATTTATCGCATTTATCGATAAATAAAAAATACATCAAGATGTTTTGGAAAATTTGAAAAAAAAAAAAAAAAAACAAAAAAAGAAGGAAAAAAAGAGTAGAATATGAAAAAAAAAAAAAAAAAAAAAAAATCCTAAAGTATCTCAAAAAATTAAAAAATATTTATAACTTCCTTTTAGAGAATCTACAACTCATCTCAACTGTCCAATTAGAATCATTTTAAATGGATTATGAATAATACATGTAATTTATAAATGGACCATGTTTCTATAAGGCCTAGGCTTTATGAAAACAAAATAAAGTCTCACCTCAAATCCTCGTCCGAAAAGTACTTTCAGCAACAAAAATCCCTATGATGGTTCTAAAATCAATTTCTAATACCGACAATAAAATTTGAAACTAAAAAAAAATGAAACAGATCTTGCGGATATGTGAACACTCACTTTTAATGCAAAATGGATAGCCTCAATAATTTGTTACAAAATACATTATTTTAAGAACTTGAAATCCTAAATTTTTTTCACAACTAGAATGTTCAAGTCAAGAAGATAGATGTAAAGGTATCAAGAAGATAGATGTAAAGGTTATTCAATGCTTGACTTGTAGTTTTCAATGAGTTATGAGGTGAAGATTTACTAATTTTGATAGGGCTGCAGCCCTATAACCCATTCGCCTTTATAAATAGTGCACTGCAAGTACCGTTATTGACAGAATTCCTCCAGTAATAATGAGGAAACAATACCAAGTGTTTAACGAAAAATAAAATTATGAGGCACGTTAATGAATCACTAAAGAAAACAGTTTATATAAGGTTGCAACTTTAAAATGTAGAATTACAAATACACCTCAAAAATCTATTGGAAATGTTGTTTTAATATTAAAAAGCTCTCTAATTGTTCATCTAGACATTGAGATGTATGAAAATGACAAAAAAACGTTTTTGAGTCCCAGAAATAGTGCATCATACAACATATTATCTAGACCGTCTATTTTCAAGATCTTCATATGTTTGTATAGATCTACTTGATTTTAACCATTTTTGGAGTTTAAAATTTTCTAATTGGATATGAAAATAAATTCTAAGATAATCCTAAGAATTTTTTATAACAAAATTACATGTTATGATAAAATTTGGAGGTGCGTCTTAATTGGATTATTTAAGGTTGCAGCCTTATAGAAACCAAACCCTTATATTAATAACTTTTCTTGAGAGCTTATAGCGTACTCCTCCGGTAGCACACTGTTCACTTGCTCCTTTGGGGTAGAAGACCTATTTAGGAGCATTTTATTGATTTAAAATTTAGAAATCCACATTAGAGCCACAATACAAGGATTTTCTAAAGAAAATAATAAAATTTGAGCTTTTAGGTACTTGGATCTTACCATCCTAAAATAGGACAGTCTTTGTACAACCTTAGGACGTCATTTTTAGAAGTTTTTTAGTTTTTTAAATTTTTAAAGATTAGTCGCTAGGTCACTGAGGCCCTAAAGAGTACTCCTAAATGGGGTTTTTACGCAAGGAAGTGTGTACCTGTGGGACCTTATAATATTTTGACTTTATGGGGTTAGGCATGGAGGAAATGCTTTCTCTCTTCCCCTCAATCCTCAAAAAATGATCAGATGCATCCAATCACCCAATATGTATACCTCTCAAATAAATAAATACATCAAAAATTAAAAATTTTAAAAAAAGAAAAATTCCACCCAATGTACCTTGAACTAACATGCCGACATGGGAATCTTCCTTCTATTTTTCTTCTTTTTTTTTTTTTGGGCAAATTTTTGTGGGGAATCATTCTTCTATTAAGAAAGGCCACCACAAGGCAGTATTTGTGCAGCCTACCTCAGATAACACGCAAATGGTTTTGGCCCCACCATTCTATTTCTTAGAGAAGATAAGCTAAATACCTAAGGAACCATTTGTACAAACTAGATAACTCCAACCAAGGAAGTGAATCACTTGTGAATGGGGGAAAGCGAGGTTTTTTTTTTCACACATATAGCTATGTTAAAGGCTATACTTTCAGTGAGGTTATAACTCTTTATATCTTTTCGGATTACTTTCAACCACGTCCTTTTGAGGCTACCTCTTGCCTTTTTTTAGCGTTCCACTTGAACTAACTTTTATCTCCTAACATGTGTTGTACTAGGTCTGCACGACACATAGCCGATCCACTTAAGTCTACTCTCTCTCATCTTATCGCCTATTAATACCAAATAAAATATATATTATATATAATAAATAAATTTTAAATAAAATTTTTTCATATTTATATAGGGCGAGCTTGACTTTTTGGGTACATGCTAGTTCTCAGCTGCTCTCAAAACTTAATTCACGAGCCCTAGCCTACGATGCACTGTTTCAACTGGAGTTGGGCTAAGTCTGGCCCACCCAAAAACGGCCAATTAAGAAACTCATTTTACCCAAGGGAGCAAATAGATAGTATGCTCCTGCGTGAGCAGAGAACCATTTGACTACAGGCTATCTCAACAGCTTTTTTGTGCCACATTAATGAGCTTCGTCGTAGTCCAATCTCCACCGTTGGATGGGATATCAAGGCTCTGCTGCCATTCATAATTTTGTACGTAAGAGTTGCCAGGAGAAGGCAATCCGTTTGCATGTTTATCAAGTGTATGCGTGTCAAATCTCTTATGGACACCCCGTAGCTTTCTTGAATTTCGAATGTTTGGATGACCTATATCTTATAACAGAGTTTTATTTTTTATTTTATTTTTATACAAATCATATTGACACAAAAATTGGGGCGTTTATAAATTATATCAAGGCATGTCCAAATAAAATACTAAAAAAAAAGATATTAGTGAAAAAGGACCTAATTATCCCCCCCCCTTTTCAGGGGTAGTTTGGTTATTTTTTAGGCCTCAAATTATTTTTTGAATGGATGTGCCATACTGAAATTAGGCAACCCAAAATTCGATGTTAATTCGACTCAGAAAAATTTAAAGGTAAGAAACCATTGTGCAACATGTGACATTGAATTGCCAAGTTCCGAGAGACAAGGGTTGGGGTCGCAGTGGTAGCACCCCACAACCTAGTCACTATGTTGTGGTTTTCATTTCCACCACTAAAATCACCCCATTAATACATTCAAAAAGCTAACTCCTAATCTACTTGAAAAAAAAACGGGTAGGGGCATGTTTTTCCCACTGAGTTAAAAATAAAAATCACCTAGTTTCGATCCCAGCCGTTTGGCATTGCTACAGTAGACACGAGTGTTGATCCCAGCCATTTGGCATTTGCTACGGTAGACACGAGCCGACATTCCTAATATTGTTTGTGTGTGTGTGTGTCTCGGCATTCGTAATATCGTTCTATAGTAGACACGAGCCGACATTCCTAATATTGTTTGTGTGTGTGTGTGTGTCTCGGCGTTCGTAATATTGTTTGTGTTGTGTGTGTGTGTGCTGCTTTGATATTCAAAGACCCTCCAATTAATCATCTCAACTTCTAGATGTATGGATATAGAAAAAGAAGGACATCGTTTTAAAAGTAGTTCATCATGTAACAAATTATCTTAACCCTCCATTTTCAAGATTTTAAAGTGTTTACATATGAACTGGATCCACACTATTTTGGAGCTTTAAATCTCAAAATTGGGGCTAAAAACAAACTTTCAAGCTATTGTAAGTGTTTCTAGCACTAGAACTACATCTTCCAGTAGGTTTCAAAAGTATGCCTTACTTTGATTGTTTAAGGTGGCCGTCTTATGTAAACCGCACCCCTAATCAAGCATATCTATAAACACTAGAAAATATTGAAAATGGATGGTCTAGATAATGCACTACACAACATGCATTATTTTTAAGACTTCTAGCCCCTGTTTTTCGTATCTACTGTTTCAAGGTCAAGATGATTAATTCGAGAGTTTTCTAACATCAAAACAACCATTTCTACTGGGTTTTTTGAGCTGTGACTCAGTTCTATAGTATAAATTGGACATCGTATTTAAGCTTTTTCCCATATATATTGCATTGTATATACATAGAGATTTTCTTATTATCTGCCCATGTGATAAACTTTAAAGTTCTTCCCAGTTGTCTTTAAAAACTCATACTCAAGGGCTGATTCTTTTAATGCCAAAGGCCAATTACTCACGAAATTAGGCATTCAACTAGGAAGAACTATAATTGAGTTTTTCAAACTTTTCATGGGAAGAATTTAGATAAATAATTGTAATGGGATTTCAGACCAGCATGTTTCTATGTCACACAACAAAATTCCCATATTTAAAAACATCATTTATATTTCTACTAAAAGAGTTAAGTTTAGTCAAACGAGTTTTTCCACTATAGATGATTTCTTATTCAGAACTCGTCGTAATGGTGGTTTTCAAATACATCAATGGGAATAGAAACCCAGACTGGTAGCTAAGGCTTAGGTGGTGCTACCACCACGAACTCAAACCCATTTACGGAACTCATCATAATGCATTTTTGCAAACCTTGCAATAGAGAAACACAGACACATGCGCAAACCCAAATCCAAAACAAGGGCTAAACTGCATCCTAGTCCAATATTTTGGGCACTTAGTACAAATTATTGTGCCTGCATGGACAATTATTCATTGATAACAAATATTCAATCTTGAGCACTACGGGTAGATAATAGTCCTCATATTGTGCTCCTTATTTATGTGACCGAAAAAAATTTCCAAGAATATACCATTTCCCCAATGAATGGCCCTTGGCCTAAGTGGTCATGGTAGTGGATCTACAGCATGATGTGAAGAATCATATTCTTATCCCATTAACATGTTAAAAAATAGGAAAGGGATTGGGTCATGGTGGTAGAACCCCATACCTAGTTATCATATTATGGTTTCCAATCCTGTTGACACTACAAACGGACACCTTCAAAAAAGCATACCCCTAATCTAAAAAACGTGTAAGAGTATGTCTTTCCCAATTAATTACTAAAAAAAAAAAAAAAAAACATGCTAAAAAATAACTGAATTACTCAAAAAAAAAAAAAAACATATTAAAAAGTAACAATAAAAATAACCCTAACTGAAAAGTGAATTGCACTACTTTAGTACTCTTGATATGTACATTTGATATGTGAGAGGTAGGTCAGGTAACCTACCTTATCTTTTGTTGTCCAAAACTACCAAGTTGCTGATATGATGACCATAAAAACATGCATGTGATATGTACGGCCACTCAGTATTTTTAGCACTAAAAGTCCATATGTTCCATAGTACCAATCATTTTTTTAGTGAGGGAAGTCTGAATTCTTATAGGAAAATGTTTTTACCTATGTTTTGGTCTGTTATCATTCTCTACTAAGTCCTTGACTGTAACTTTGGTTTGATGATTAATACTTCTTTTGCCCCTTATTTTTAATGCTTGTTTTGCCCCTTATTTTATTTTCTTTTATCATTATTTAGTCATTACTTGTATTTCGATTATGGAAAATGTTTATATAATGGTAGGTCCTAAACAATCAAATTATGGTGCACCTCAAAAATTAACTACAAGAGATTGTTTGGATGCCTGAATATCTTCAAATTGATTATCTCAACCTCAAGATGTAGGAATGTGAAAAAAATGAATTTCAAGTATTGGAAATAGTGCATCTTGTAATGCATTTTCTAGACCGTTAATTTTCAAGATTTTCAAGTGTTCATGTATCTACTCGATCCACACTATTTTTGAAACTTTAAATTTTATAGTTAGATATGAAAATAAACATTCAGGCCATCATAAAGATTTTGATACTATTTAAGGTTCCGCCTTACTTTGATTGTTTAGGTCCTCAACCTTATAAATTATTTATACACCAAAAGATCATATTGTCCTACTGGTTGTCCTTTCTTGCCTAAACATCCTGTCTAGGAGTATTTTTAGGAACCCAAATTTTTAAGAATTGCAACCTGCTCAATCTAGCGACCAAAAGGCATTTTGCTTCAAATAAATGATGTCTCGATATTGAACAGAGATGACTCGATTTTTGGATGGGTGAGATCTAAATGTTCTGATATTTTTCTATTTTAGAAATATTTATCTCATGATTCTAAAGTGGATCTCAAATCTTAAGATCAAAAAAATACCGCAATGTAAGCCTTTAACCTGGGGGAATCAGGGTACAATGTTCTCCCCAGGAGCCAATATATATGCTGATTTTATTTTATTTTATTTTCTGCCCTACCTTTTGGTTTTATCCCTGTAAGTTTTCATTCAAAATAATTTTAGTTCATATTTCCTATTTTTCCTTAAACTGATTTTTTTTTTGTATCCCTAGACACTCCCCACAACTTTCCCTTGAATTCCTTCTTGATCTGATAGCATCTTTATATCTATATTAATGTCATTTAGAAACCTATTAATTGCTTAATTTAGAGTAAAATCTTCATTATAGACTATCTTCTATAAATAGGTTTCATATTTCATGTAGGGCGCCATGCGTTTATCGTAATAATGAATGTGATTGTATACAATAAGACCATTATTTTTGGTACAAAGAGGTCACAATTGCTTATAACCATCCGATTTGAAATTTTATAGCTGGATGTGTCATAAAGTTCAAAAACATTTCTTTAAACTTTAAGCTTGGTTAATGAAATAAAGACAACCATCCATTTTCACATCCAATTGTCATTTGAAGACTTGTTCTCAAATACCTCTAATTAGACAATTTGTTATTTTCAATGTATAGCAGAATATTGCAAAGAAAGTTATCCCAAATTTCAAAAATAGAAAACAAGAATGTGCCTAAAAAAGCTAATTCAAAATGCCTAGATACAGTGTATATTATTATTCAACTGGCAGTAAGTAAATACCTATTTTTTCTTTTTTTTTTCTTTTTTTTTATAGGCGCCTTGATCACATAGGGTCATCCACACAACCCTTCCCCATGGAATTCTACTGCTAAAAATGGTACAATCCATTTTTAGTAGATCCTCATTTTTCATTGACTTGAGAGTCAATCCCAATCCTTCAGTAATTATTATGCAGTCAAAAAATGTGAAACCCCAGTTATCACACCCTTAGTTTTCCCAATCTCATGGTTCTTGTTGATGCCCATCCATTGCAGCAAGCAACATACCTTATCCTTATTGAGGAAAGACTGGAACCATCCCATCAAATGGGGCACTTCAGTAAATGAGTGAAGATTACCTCATTGTTTACTTAAGCTAGAGCTACTTAGGATTATCATTAATCAAAGGGATGATCTTTTATGTGTATTCTATGTATAAGATTTATTTAAAATGGCAGCTTAATCTTTCCATGGGTGAAAGGAACCAAGCTTACAACTTATCACAACTTCCTGTGATTATGATGCTTGCTTGTTAAAGAGTTGTATTCATAGTCTTTGTGAGAAACTTGTACATAAAGCATGGCCATGTACTCAAGTGGTAAGGCATGTGAAGTGAGTGCATTTGCTTTTGTGGATTTGCCCAGCAATATTTGTGTGGATCTTCCCTCTTAGGAGGTGTGAAACTAGTTTCAAAACTAAATAATTTCCAAGAAAGATAATTGGTTTATATTACAGTTAAAAAAAGGTTTATTCTTTTAGATAAGGAAGAAGTTTATATAAGGTTGTCACCTTAAAATGTAGAATTAAGGTGTGCCAACAAAAAGGTTGTTTGATGTTGGAAAGACATCTAATCGATCATCTCCATATCAAGATGTATACATATGGAGAAAAAATTAGATTTCAAGTCCTAAAACTAATATATCTTACAACACATTGTCTGCACAATCCATTTTCAAGATTTTACGCATTTATAGATTTGCTTGATTTGAACCATTTGTAGAGCTTAAAATTAGTGACAAAAATAGATTCTCGTACCATCTTAAGAATTTTCAATACCAAAATTACATCTAATGACAAAGTTTGGAGGCGCACCTTAATTTGATTATCTAAAGTTGCAACCTTATGAAAACCACACCTTTAGGTAATATTTAGATCAAGAGCATTTAACTTTAATACAATTAGGCCACCGTCATTTTTGATATTACATATGATGTCATGTAGCCAAGTTGTGCCACTTGCTGGGCTCCAAGTCCAAAATAATATTTCTTGAACTTTGTGATGTATTCTTAGCAATTAGATTTTTATATTGGATGGCTAGAGTGATTGTGACCCTTTTAGGTTTTTAAATTTTAACTTGAGAATAGTGATATGAAGCTCTAAATATCATAGTATGATACCTACTACTCTATTATGATTGTGACTTTCTTGTGACAAATATATACAGATATATGATCTATTTTTTATAGTTAGTTTATGTAGACGCTCCCCTTAAAATTCTGGTTAATGGAATTCCTAAAGCCTTCATGCCAAGGATCGGCGCAGAATGAACGTAAACAATTTAGCATTAAAATTCAAGGTAAATATTATCTCTCACCAAGTTTTACTCAGGTCTTTTTTATTGGCTGGGATTTTCTATAAGTTTTTGGCTAGGGGAGTATCTTGGGTCTCATGCTTGATATATTATCTGGTTTTCTCACTGTGGTTCGATTATGCATGCCCAAAAATAACAAGATCTCATAAGTCCGCATCTCACAATTGGCATATCTTTTTATTTCTTTTACAAAATTGTCATAGTAAACTTGAGGTCCTCACTTTTATGTTCTTTATAAAGAGTGGAAAGTATTTAATAAGATTATTTATCTTTGATATAAAGAAGTCACAATCAGCATTTTTTCAAATGTAAAATTAAGCAGTTGGAGGTGTGCCGTTAACCAACCTCTTCAAAAAGAATTTTGAAAACTTTTCAATATACCCAAGATGTTGGATTTCACGTACAATGGCTAGGGATTTTTAACTTTCTTGTACAAAAGTTAACAGTCTTATATTATACAATTTCTAGAAGGGATTGTACATTATAAGACCATTTATCTTTATTATAAGGAGGTCACAAATGCTATCAAACTTGATAGCATTTATTATTATTACTAGCCATTAGATATCAAACTTGATATCTTAAGTTGTGGCACAAAATTTCATAATTTTGTTTGAACTTTGAATCTAGTCAATGACACACTTACAACCATCCAATTTGAAATATGATGAACACAAGTGACTATGACCTTCTTGTATTAAATGTAAATGGTCTTTTTTGTGTACTTTTCCATACTAAAATTGATAACGCTCTTTTCACTGGAATGTAAGGTTTTTTCATTGTTAGAAAATTCGGGGTCAAAATGTGCCATATTCCAAATTCTATTTGTCTATATATTGCAAGGGCAAGTCTAGAGACCGTTTGTTCTTGAATGCCTTAAATCAGGAACTTAGTCCAAACCGGTTTTTTCCATGAATGTGGTCGTTTCCCTCACGACAAAGAAACTTATTCCCCCTCATCTTACTAGCCAACCTTAAACCCCGTTTGTGCTCATAATTTGCCGAAGTTTGGTACCACTCTTATAGGCCATACCAAAATCGTGCTTTACACCTAGATGTCCAATCTAAATAATTTAAAAAAAGCTAGGTCGACACAAAATCATCCGGTTTGATTTGGGAATCGTTCACCCCATGCCAATTATGTCAAAGTTATAGGAAACTATCTAGAAGAGAACCAGCGTTTTGCTATAGTAAAACGGCATTGTACTATAGTAAAAAAGCGGTTTTTCTACAGTAAAAATGCCAATTCACTTATCTGGATAAGTTTTTGGTCCGTTCACTATTTTTCCTGCACAGTAAAACAACGATTTGGAATGCCGATTTACCAATTCAAACCGGTTTTTGTGTTGCCCGATCCACATTACCAATCCGATTGTTTAACTCAATGGTCCAATCAATTGTTGGCATTAACGCATTTTGTATAGGACCGGCTAGCTCTGTGTTGGAGCATTTTGTGATGTTTTCTAAATAAAAGGGGTTCCCAAACAGTCCTTAATGGTGAGTTGGCTGAAGCAGGGCCACATGCCTCACTTCAATCACTATTTGAGTATGAAAATATTCTTCCTCGTGACTCATCATGAGTTGTTCATCCAAACAGGCCCATATACTAGTATTGGATCTTCCGATCTTGGTATGAATGGAAGACTGTGAGTGCACCAAGTTGACATAATTATTGCAGCTGGAAAAGTGATAGATTTGGTATCACCAAATACAAATCATGCTTCTAAAAGCCCAAAGTTTTTGGTAGTGAAAGTAAAAGAACAAGGAAAATCAAAAAGAAAATAAGGAGCTTTATAATTAAAATTACAAAAAGAAGAAAAAGAGAAAATGATGAAACACCCACTAAGGCATGCCGCAATAATACACCTTTTCACACAAAAAGAGTGATAGTACTAAAATAGTCATGTTACATCCACACCCCCCACATAAATACATTGCCCAATTCTACAACAGTTTACCCACCACACCTTTTCTCTAGCCTTTTTTGCTCTTTCTTCTCTCTTTTTCTATAAAATGTGAGAAAAATTTTAGCCAAAATACTTTACACCAATCAAAACCCCACCCAAAAAAAAAAAAATTCACTTAGATGCTGTCTTCCCTTGCCATGCTTGGATCTATAGACTTCAAAATCTCCAACAAGTTATGCAACACCTCATTCATTGTGGGCCTTTTAACACTTTGTTCTTCAACACATTGCATGCCCACTTTGAACAAATGCAAGGCTTGGTTCATAGGCACTCCATGGAGTCTTGGGTCTAGGATGTTTTCTGTGATCTCTGCATCTGAGCCATTCATGTCCCTTATCGATTGGACAATATGCACCCCATTTCCGAATCCTCCAACCGGTTTTCGCCCAGTTATCAACTCTAGTAGTACCACACCAAAGCTATACACATCAATCTTCTCATCCACCTTCAATGTGAATACGTACTCTGCAATGTGGTGATCAGATCCACAATTAGCATTTAGTTTCACCTTTTGCATGTTGGTTAAGGTGTGGTTTGGTCACAGGGATAAATTTGTTCAAAAATCAGTTTTTGACATGAATTTATTTTCTTTTCCGTTCGTTGTTTTTTTTTTTTTTTTAAGACATTGAAGAATAGGATTTAAAGCGACAAGCATGGGTGAGAAAATAAGATCTTTAAACAAATACACTAATTTTCAAGGACATAAAAGATGGGGAACCATTGGATCCACAACATAGGTTCAAATGGACAAAAATCACCTAATATTAAAAGGCGCCGACCTCTTAGGAATATGGATATCTCTTAGGCCTGTCAATGGGTTAGGTCCATGTCAGGTTGACCCCAACCCGGGTGGAGCGTCTGAACTAGATCATTATATGTGTGTGTAATCGGGATAGGGAGGATCGACCATGACCCCATGCATCCTGTTCTCGTTAGATCCAAGCTGGAACAGCACAAGGTGGGTCACATGTCAAGTGGACCCAGAAACCCGACAAACAGATCCAACAAGCACATCTTGACCTCGACCCTGGTCAGGTTGATCCACCAAGTGGGCTTGTATACCTGGCCCATTTATCCCCCCTAACATCTCCCTACCACTATTTGTATGTAATTTAGTCAAAATAATATCTTTCGAGGCCCCTCTCAATTGTTGTGGTGAAAATGAAATGTCCTAAAATCACTAAATCAACTACTTTTGCAAAAGAATAATGGATTTCACCTGGTGCAATGTAGCCATAAGATCCAACCAAACCAGACATTTCTGAACCGGGTTCCTTCACGAACTTAGCCAGGCCAAAGTCAGAGATGTGTGCTTCAAAATGTGAGTCCAATAGTATGCTATTTGACTTAACATTGCGATGCACTATTGGTGGCAAGCATTCGTGGTGCAAGTAACAAAGCCCCTTTGCTGCTTCTCCTGCGATCTTACACCTTTAAAAACACAAAAAGGAGACAAATCCATTAATGAACTTTCACCAAGGAATTTGATGAATCTTGAACTAGAACAAATAATTTGTTTCTATCTGTGAAGGATAGGGTTTTGTTTAGTTCCGATTCAAATGGGCCTCCTTGCAAAAGAACAATCTCTAATATGGCTCTTGGATCTAAAATTTTAAATGTTAAAATCTTGACCACCACAGTTATGAATGCTGGAATGAAAAAAGACTTTGAACCTTAAACATTTACCATTTTGAATGTTGATGTTGGATCGTTCATTTTCATTCTTAGCATATCATTTGATCTGAACTATTTTTCGAGTTGCAAAATCATGGATCTAAGTGGAATGTATTTCAGATCCTAAATGCATCTCTAATATGGGTTTTTGGTATGGGACACAATTGAATAGGGACAGCCTGAAACTTTTTCCATCCATAAATTCCATCTTTGTTAAGAGCTTTTGACCTCTAGGCTTGGTGGCTAGGACCAGTGTTATAAGTTCTGGACCATTGAGTCAAACTGAAACTAATAGGACTAAACAAATGACTTTTTGAAAAATAGGTGTAAAACAGTCAGAGAATTAATTAAAATTTCATAAATAAGGACAAATAAGAAGAACATCCAAAAAAATGGATTCAAATTTGGGAAATTTGGCCAAATTTTATGAAAATCTAAAAATATTGGGTTGCAGGTGAGAGTAGAAATAGAGACTAGGTAGAGTTTTCAGTAAGCATCAAGATTGTTTGGCTAAGAGCCAAGAACTTAAGGATCATATTACAAATTTTGGGTGTGAGCAGGGTGAAATTGAAAACTGAGACGTAACGAAAAAAATTGCATCAAGATCCAACCAAAACTAGGTTTAAAAGTCCAATTTTATGGGTTAGAGTCGGGTTACTGAACACGAAAAATAACCTGTTCAGACCGCTCCAACTAGTATCTAGCTTGGGCTTGCAATGGACCAAGTGGCCCGGCCTGACCAGGTGAGCCCGGCCCTTTAAAATAGGATCAGGGCCACGACAGGGATGGCTCCTCTTTTTTCTTGGTAATCCTTTTTTTTTTCCATTTGTTTTTAGCCGAGCCTGTTTGGCCTGGTTCTTTGATCGGCCCTCTAGGGACAAGGGCCGGGCAATGGCCAAGGGGGCTCGGCCCCATTGCTTGGCCTATCTTCAGCTAGTCGAGACTGGTTCTATGGTATTTTGGACTTGATGACCCAACCGAAAAAGCCAAAGTGCATATTGGGGGGCTCAGTGCAGCCGATAACACTGGTTAAAATATACAAGCGATATCAATATGACGCAGGCACACATACTTACACACTTGCTCTATTAATACAATTTACAGTAGTACCGGTAGTATGCTATAGTAACCGTTCACTAATACTATAGTACTCACACCACTCTAGATAAAGCAAGGATCATATACCTGGTGTACCAATCCAAATGGGATCCATCCGTTCCATGGAGAACTTCACCAAGACTACCAGTATGCATGTACTCATAAACAAAGAGGTTGGTCTCTTGGTTTGTACAAAAGCCTAGAAGACGGACTATGTTCCTATGCCGAATGCTCCCGAGTGTATGTATATCCGTGGAGTTGCCATTGTGAAGAAATGAAGATTGCATCGAGCACATTGCTCTTTTCACCGCCACTTGATCCCCGTTGGGCATTATCCCTATAAACAAAAATTAGTTATTCATCAATGTTTTAAAAACCGGATTAGCTAGGTGAATTAGACCATTTGGAAATCCAATCTGGGTCAATTTTAAAAAAATAAAAAATAATAAAAAGCATAATATGTAGGAACCAAGTGATTCAATAGCTTCCGATCGCCTGGTTCCCTTGTGGAATCAAGCAAGTCCAAGGGCATTAGATCGATATGTTATCCAGATCGGCGAATAACAATACTTCAATGAAAGCATTTTCACGTAAAAAAAACTTAATGTAATGAGGTGTGGGAGTCTTTCTACATCAATTGGATGTCAATTGGTGTTAAAAAAATGTATTGGGACCTGTTTTTATGTGAAAAAAGACCAACACTTAATAACATGAAAGATTTTTTCACGTGAAAATAATTTCACACAAATATTTTCACGTGTACTAAATGTGCCCTTGAACACTGGTTTTGATATTAAGAAAAAATAATAATAATGAATTCTTTTGTGTAATTCAGAAAGGTAACTTACAGACATAGATGTAGAACCCATTTGTTGGCACGTATGATGTGATACATATAGTCATGATACGAACATGACGATGAGGTTAGGTTGGCAATGGGCCAGGTGGAACACTAGGGCTTAGGCCATGGCAGGCCCGTCCCTCTGGCCATGATAGGGTCGGACCGCCCAACCCTAACTTCTTTATTTTTTGCTTTGTTTTTATCTAAATTTATTTAGCCCGGCCCATTCCCAATAGGCCAGGCCAGGGCCTCTTTATCCCGTTCCTGATACAGTAAGGCATGTACCAACCCTCAATGGAAAAGGGCCAGGCTAAGACTAGGGTTGGCATGTTTCCAAGTCTACATGAGGTTATCAATAAAATGGGTCCCACCAAACATGTTATTACTTCGTTCTACCTTTCACTATCCTTTCATCATCACCCAACCCGTTTGAATGCTTGTGATAATCCACATGGTCATCATGTTACCATGACCATGTAGAACATATTGTCAATTGGGTGCTATAAAAGTGGGCAACAACACATCACCCACCATATTAGGATATGCATCAAAAATTGATGTTGAGTTTACTGTGTACTCCTGTCCCTTTCATATTATGAGCGCATGAAACTTTTTCAATTTTATTCCGTTGAACCGGTAAAGGGTTTGACCCAATCAAAACTAGTCCAATCACTAGTCAAGCTAATTGGATTGAATTTAAAATGAATAAAAAAAATTAGATATATTATAAAACAATTCTTAATTTTTTCAACGGTCTAATTAGTGTGATCGAGTCTGCTCTCAACACTCTCATATTTTTTATTTTTTCGTTTCATATAAATGCATGGGTGCACCATGCACGTGTATTCATCTATGAGTTAGTCCCTACGTGCGTGATATATATGTGTACGAATCAACATTCAAAAAGAAAATTTGTCTGAGCCTCATAAATACATTACAAAAATAAATGAAGTGTATAAGACTCATAATTGTGTGCTCACTTGATACGCGTGTGTTCGACGAAGACAGAATAATGAATGCTGGGCAGAGAGTGTATGAAGAGATAAAGTGTGTGTGTGATGAGAGAGAGGGAGAGAAAGGTCAATGTAGGCGGTTCAACCGGTAACCGCAAGGTTAGATCGGTTTCGGCCGGTTTTGATTGGATATTTTTAAAAGAAATATAAAAATAATTATATAAAATCTAAAAAAATAAGAAAGTTTGTTTGTAATACATTTTCTAATGTTTTTCATTATTATAATAAATATTGGAAATTGTTTTCACCATTAATACTTATTTTTACATTTTCTTATTTTTTTGAAAATTTTTAAAAATACTCCTAGACACAAATCTACTTTTTAAAATCTATATTTTTTAATTAATTTTCAATTTTATTATGATGTGTTTTGTTTAATCGTGTTCTTTAATTATAATTTTCATATTTTATTATTATTTTTATATTTTTTAGCTTTTTAACGGATTTATCTGATAAGAACGGTTGAACTCGTCCGTTTGCCGATTAAGCCGGTTGATCAACGTCCGAGCCCACATCCAGTTAGAGAGAGATATAAATATGGAGAAAGAGTGTGTGATAAGGTGAGGTCTAGAGAGAGAAAGAAGGCGTGTACGTCCATTTCCCGGCATGATGGGGCCTTTACATCAAATCTCCAGGATAAAGGGGTCCAACTCTAGGAAAGGTTGACTCCTTTCAGGCAACAAAACTCACAGACATGATCACATGATCCTAATCCTAAATATAAAGTAGCACCAGCATATTAATGTCCCTACGGCTTACTAGTACTGAAAACGTCCACTCCTTTCACCTTTCGATAGGAAAATAAAGGAATAAAGTGGAAATGGATTGAATTGTTTGTTTTTAAGGGAATCTTATCCAACTTTATCAAAATATCGAAAAAAGATGAACTATTTAACCTTTTATTTTAAGTTAAGATCACGTGTCTTATGAGATTTTGAAATTAAATTATAAAATTTAGATATAATTTTAAGTAGTTTCATTAGATCTAAACATATTATTAAAATGGATTGTCAATGTTAATTGGGCTAAGAATATATTTTCTGGATTGTTGTTTCAATTTTTGCTTTTGTGTAATTGTTCGTTAGAAATGAAAATAGTGTATGTTTATAAAGAAGCAGCTCTAATTTGATTGTTTAGAGCCTCGACTCTACGTAAACTTTTTCCATTTATAAATTGGGGTATTGTTTCATTATATTACTATAGTACAATTGCATGGAATCACTCCCAATTTTAAAAGAAAAAAGGGTAAGATTTCTCTTATAAAACACAAATTTAGTAGGCAAAATGGATGCATAAAATCACAAACAAAAATTGGAAATTTTGCATAGAAAAAGAAAAAAAAATGCAAAATTACATTTTCAAAATGGGTCCTTTCGCCATCAAGATAGAAATAACCGGCCTGACCGGACCCTAAGGCCCCAAAAAACTTGGGCCTGGGTTGGCTTCATGGCTCGGCGAGGCCCCAATAAGGCGGGACCAGTTTGTTTTTTATTTTTTCAATATTTTCCCTTGCGTGTATTAGGTGCAGCCTAAACAGGGCCAGGGGCCAAGAGTCGTCAGCCCAGGCCCCTTTCCAGCCCGATTGGAAACCCTGTTAATTTTCAGGCACAATGAGTTGAATTATGAGGGTGATCGATCTTTTTCCGGGTAAAAAAACTACCAAATTTCGTCCAGAAAACAACCAAGAGAAAGAGGTACCTCTGTAAACGGTCCCTGAGCCTCCTTTTCCGATGATATTCTCCTCTTTCAAGCAATCCAAAACGTCCTCACACCTCATAAAACCCACCCTTTCATCGAACACTGTGAGCTTCCATGTGTTCTTCTTTGCCTTTTTCAAAACCCGAGCCCTAATCAACAAGCCCACAACGAACCCTATCGCGCCCACCGCCAAACCCGCAAGCACCAAAAGGCTCGCCCACCAAGCCCTTACACGGCTCATTTCACCGAACCCACTCGACCCCACTAATGGCTCCGTCAAATCGTTGTAAGAGAAGTCCATCGAAGCTGAACCTTTCATGGCCTGAAACGCCGCTGGAATCTGACCCACTAAATGGTTTTTCGACAAGTTTAGGTAAGTTAGGGATCGCATTCCCGCGATCTTGGCAGGAATCTCGCCGGAAAAGTTATTCCGGCTAAGGTCAAGCACTGAGAGATCATTTAAGCTGCATATTTTAGGTGGGATTTCGCCGGAAAATTGGTTTCCGGCTAAAAAGAGCTTCTGAAGTGACCCGAAATCGCCAATAATGGCTGGAATTTCTCCATTGAGTTGGTTGTTTGAGAGGCTCAGCTCTAGTAGGGTTTCAGACACCGAAAGATTGCCGGAAAAGAATTTTCCGGTCAGCTTGTTGTTTTTTAACTCTAACTGAGTAAGATTTTGAAGGCTTAAAAGACCATAAGGTAATGACCCGTTCAGTAGGTTGTCTCCTAGCCGTACACGTTTCAGAGATTGACACGTGGTAAGAGATCCAGGTACCTGGCCAGAGAACGAGTTGTTCAGGAGGATCAGGGTCTGGAGTAGGCCGCCTGAGCAAATTTCCGGCGGAATTTTCCCGGCTAATTTGTTGGATGATAGGTCCAAAAGCTTCAGATTCCGGCCAAACTTTCCATCCAACTCGCCTGAAAATTCATTGTCCCAAAGCTGAAGAACCTCGAGCTCAGGCAACTCTGCAACAAAAGGAGGAATAGTACCTTTCAAGCTGTTTATAAAGAGGTTTAAGAGCTTGAGGTTCTTGAGCTCTGCAAAATTCGCCGGAATTTCGCCGGAAAGCTTGTTATTAGAGAGATCCAGAGACTTAAGTACCCGCAGATTCCCCATTTCCGGTGGGATTTTTCCTGTCAGCTCATTAACCTGCAGAAAAAGAGTGCCTAGAAGGGTGAGGTTCCCAATCTCCGCCGGAATCTCTCCAGAAAGTCCACAACTGGCCATATCTAGCCTGAAAAGTCGCCGTAGATTTCCAAATTCGGGTGGTATTCCTCCGGAAAACCAGTTGAAGTAACCGAGATAGAGTTGCTCTAGTTTTGTGAGGTTTCCGAGCTCTTTTGGGATATTTCCACTAAGCTCGTTTCCGGAGAGAGCTAGGTACTCGATTTCTTTCAATTTTCCATATTCAGGTGGGATCTCACCATTAAAGTAGTTTCCCCCTAGATGGAGGTGTTTAATTCCTGAGATCTCTGCAACTCCTTTTGGTAAGGGCCCAGTTAAGTTATTGTTATACAGGTCCAAAACCTCGAGATTTTTCAGGCCTGACAAACTGACCGGAAAAGTGCCATTAAAGAGGTTGTTAGATAGGTTCAGGAGGTTGAGGCCCGAGATTCTGGCGATCTCAGCAGGAATTTGGCCGGAAAACTCATTAACAGCGAGGCTGAGGGTGGTTAATCGCTGGAGATTGCCAATTTCGGGCGATATTTGGCCGGAAAGTCCCATGTCTGAGATGTCTAGAACAGAGACATAGCCTGAATCGTCGCATTGGATTCCAATCCATGAGCAATAGTTGGAAGAGTTTCCTTTCGACCAGGTTTCAAGGGAGCTTTCTGGATCGTTAATGGCGAATTTCACGGCCCAGAGAGGACCGGAATTATCGACTGAAATTGCAAAAAGTGGCCGGAAAATGCAGAGGAGCATCACCGGAAAGTACCAGTCCATTTCGTTGCAGAGTGTGAGCTCGATTCATGCATACGTAAAGAATTCTCCTCAGAGCACTATTTATGAAACTTGTGCAGGGAAGATCTGGACCGTCCACCTCTCTCGAGAAAGTGCCCAATGGAATCTTCTCCATTCTACCCTTGAGTCATTTTCAAATACCTTGGTGTGACCTGATGTTTTGTGGTTGTCCAGATGTCTTGGACCATGGATATTTCAGTCATTTCAGAAACAACGGATACTTTTATAAATGATCAAAGCTTTTTGAAATAGAAATTTAGAGTAAAGTCATGGTTTTTTTTTAAAAAAAAAGATAACTTATCCAAATGCGTTTCGGAAAAGTTGATGTAGCTCTAAACAATCAAATTAAAACCCATCTCAAAAATTTCATTGAAGTTGTTTTAATGTCCAAATATTTTCAAATTTATCATCTCGACATCAATATGCACAAACATAAAAAAAAAAATGGATTTCAAGTTTTAGAAATGGTGCATCTTATAACGAATTTTTGGACCGTCAATTTTCACGATTTTCAAATTTTCATAGATATGCTCGATCTACACTATTTTTTAAGCTTTAAATTCTATAATTAAAGATAAAAATATGTTTTAAGGCTATCACAAATATTTTCAATATCGAAACCATATTTCTTGATACTATTTGAAGGGGCCCTTTATTTTGATTATTTAGAGCTTCGGCTCTATACAACCCGCACCATATTTAGCATTTTACATATGTTTTCTGATTTAAATTCAAAATATATATCAGAATACACGTAATCTTAGAATAATTGCAAAAAGGTAAAATATTCCATGATGTAGTTTCATTAAGGCCTAGGTTTTATATAAAGAAAAAGTAAAGCCTCGTCTGGAAATGTAGACTGCAAAAGATATGCAAAAATTGGTATTGACTTTAGGGAGTTATAAACACTTGAAAATAGATGGTTAGATAATGTGTTGTAATATGCAATACTTTTAGGATTTTTTTCATAACCATAATAGTCAAGATCAAGTTGATTGATTTGAAGGCTTTTCCAAGCCGAATCCGCAATTTTCGGTAAGTTTTTGATGTGAAGCTTTACTTTTTCTCATAAAACATAAGCCTCTTTTAACCTTTTTTTTTTTTTAATATTGAATAGTTAACATGTTAGGTGTATTTTGATAAATTTTTTTTTAAAAAAAAAGAGTATTTTCTAAGACTACGACGGCTTTATATGCCAAAAATTACAATAGCTTGAGATTTACCTATTCATAATCCTAACTCGACAATCATTGATTTGGAAAGATAAATTTAAGTCCTAAAAGCCTTTTTATTATTATTATTATTATATTTATTTATTTAACTCCAAGTTGCTTAACTACCTAGCCAATTTTTGCCCCAAAAACGGTCTATCTTGTCAAATATTTCTTCAACTCTCCATTTCATGTACGGCCAGATATTTATTCAACTCTCGATTTCATGTAAGGCTAGCAACGGACCAAATCTTGGCAGGGTAGCCCTTACCCTACCCGCTCCGTCCGGCTACGTTTTGTAGCCGAGACATTTGCTTCTCTTTTTCTTTTCTTTTTTTTTTTTTGGAACATTAACACATTTGTTTTTCAAGACTAAAAAACCCGGCCCGGCCCTAATTTCATGCACTATAAACCAAATTTTCATTATTTTTTAGAGCTTTCAATCGGACAAAATAAGATTTCCATGCCATGACAAGAGTTTACCGGCGTCAGAACTACATTTTCCGGTCTGATTTTTCAAATGCTGCTCGGCTCCTCACATGACCAGAATCACTGGGACAAGTGGCAATGCATAAAAGATTGAAACAGGTTATTTCGAGTGAGAAAATGATAATGAAAAATAAGAAACAGATGGGAAAAGAATAATGAAAGATAAGAGAGAGACAGGATTAAAGGGTGCGTTTGTCGTCTGATACATGGATTATTGAGCTATTCATTGTGGAGACTCGAGGCCAGCTTCTTCGAAACAAACAAAACATAATAATAACTAATTAACTAATTCACTTAACATCCAAGAAATGAGAATGCTTAACGAGTAAGCCTTAAATTGATCTCCTATGAATTACCCTTTGGTCTTCGAGGGCCAACACTCTGCTCCCGGGAACATATTGTACACTTATTCCCCCATAGGACTAATTTGAAAATATTTTTTTAAATTTATTTTTCAGGGTGTGGTTTGTATAGAGCCTAGGCTCTAAACAATCAAATTAGATCCTACCTTCAAATAGTGTCGTCACATGTGGTTTCAATACCAGAAATCTTTGTGAGAGCCTTAATATATATTTTTATCCTTATTTATAAAGTTTAAACCTCAAAAAGAGTGTTAACCAGCAGATTTATGAAAAATTGAAAATATTGAAAATTGACGGTCAAAAAATGTGTTATAAAATATACTATTTCCACAACTTGAAATCCATTTTTTTCTTATGTCCATGTATGTTGAAGTTGAGATGATCAATTTGAGGATATTTGGGCATCCAAACAACCTCTTCTAGTGAAAGTTTTGAGGTAGGCTCAAATTTGATTGTTTAGAGCCTTGGCTCTAGATAAACGTTTCCTTATTTTTAATATAAAGAGGTCTCAATCACTATTGTCTGTCATATTTTAAATCGAGAGGTAATAAATGTGTCAATAATTCAACTTAAAGTAAAAAAATAAGAGTGATTTACGGACGGACCCTAAAGTAAAATACGAAATGCTCCTCTTATACGAAGAAAAAGGTAGGTTGACCGACCTTCTTTGTAATTTCCTCTTATAATCGGAGAATTTTGTGTTTGACCTAAAATTTTAGAGTCCTTTCATAAATCACTCCAAAAATAAATTTTTCGAACTTTACGACAAACCCCAAACCATCGAATTTGACATCTAATGACTAGGTGTGATTGTGACCTTCTTGTAACAATTAAACAATCTCATAGTATAAAAGCCCTTTTTTATTTTATAAAATTTTTTAGAAACCACTTAAAAATCACAAAATTATTATATTCAAAAGAAAAAATTTGAATTTCAGGTCATATAACACTCGAATCTCACCCTTCAAATTTTGGATGGTTTCTATTCAATTTTGAGGCATTTTTTTTCAAGCCCCATAGATAGTGCAATTTCAAATTTTAATTTATCGGGTTAAAGAGGTTACATCCCAAAACATAAGGCCCTAAAAAAACTCCTAGATTGAGTTCTGCCTAAGGAAATAAATGAAAAATATGCTTACTCAGCTCACAGGAGCATGAAATCTTTTGGCTTAAACTTTTTAATCATTTAGCAAACTTCTTTAAAGTCACTTGTGGCCACCACCTTCCATCCATTATTCAACGTCAGTAACACCCACTACCACACGCTTCCAATAAGCGCGTATACTATGCTCCCATGGGAGCATATTGTCAATTAGCTCCCTCAGGTCAAAATGCACATAAAATGATATTTTCAGCTTACAATCTTGGCATTCACTTCAGAATCACCCTATGATTATTTCTATAAAAAAACAAAACACTTCTGGGTTTTAAAACACATAGATCTAACCGTCCAAATATTGGGCATGCCCTTTTCCTGTCTAACTTTTTTATGTATTTCATATTGAATTCCTTTTTTCCTCTTCTTTTTCGTTGAGGTTACTCACTAGGTTTAAGATGTTAAATCTTGGGTAGGGGTGAGAATTGACCTGATTCGAATATGAAATCTAGATTTTAGATCCTATTTGGATCTGGGTATATACCCAAATTTTGGATTTGGACTCAAAGCTCAAGCCTGAATTGAAATTTGAGCAATCTAGATCTGACCTGGATCCAAATCCATATTCAACTCGTTTTTTTTTAAACAGTAAATTCTTATTTTATATATATATATATATAGGAAAACACTATGCAATGCCTATAGGCGAAAATGAATGAGGCTTTCGTCTACCTCCATCACCGTCCAAAGTTCATCGCGCGGTAGTGTTTTATTTTTCATTTTTTTTTACAAATCGGAATGACATGAAATTTGGATTGTGTATTCATCAATAATATGGGAATCTTTGAAAATTATAAAAAAAATATTTTACATGAAAATAATTACTCCCAAAAAGTTTTAGAGGTATTTTGGTCAATTTATTTTTTACTGATAATTTGTTTTATATTTTTATTAGATGTGCCTCAGTAAGATGTACAGACCCTTCAAATTTCAAGTCATTCCAATTTATAAAAATAAAATAAAAAATAAAACACTACTGGACAATCGTGACAGCGATAAAATTTGAACGATTATGAGGGTAGGTGAAATCACTATTCCTTTTCGCCTATAGGCGTTGGAAAGGTTTTTCTATATATATATATATATATATATGTATATACTATTTAGATCTAGATCCATATCTGGTCGAATATGACCCCAATATGACCGTTCTCATCCCTATTTTTGGGCTCTTTAAGAGACTCTCTAGTAAAGTTTCACTCGAGGGAGCAAATTAAGAAAATGCTCCCGCGGGAGCACAAAATCTTTTCAAATATCGAACTCTCCCTAGTCCTAGGCTATAGAGTTGTTCTAATAGCCTGAGAGCATGCAATTGCTGCCAATTAAATACCATACTGTCCCAGAGTTGATGCCAATTAATTGCTATATTGCCCCTACGGTGGGGCCCACTTTTTTGGCGCATTGTCAATGATTATGGGGTTGACGAGAAGCATGTGACTGTCGCTTGTTTTTATTTGGAGAAGCTTCAAATTTACGATTTAAACATGTCCAAGAACACGTAGTCCAAGAATTGAATTTTGAGGAATTCTAAGCATAATTCCATGCAAAAATGCATCGTTATAAACAACCATTTATGAGCTCCTATTTCTAGTTAATAATAATACTTAGGGTTTGCCCAGCAACGGGCTGGGCTGGGCTGGGCCCAGCCCTAGCCCCTATAAGAGCCTTGACCAAGTCTACAAGGCCTTGGCTCAAGCTTGCAGGCAGGCCGAGCTAGATCCCATAAAATAAAATAAAAAATCAAAGAAAGAAAAAACGAAGAAGAGGAGAGAGCCGCATTGAGATGGGCCAAGCCAGGTGACAACCCCCAGGCCATGATTTGCTGCCCTTGGGCAATCCTTGATCTACATTTTGTGGCCCAAGCCCTAGCTTTTTAAAGTAGGGATGGCCAGGCCTGGTTGGGCCATCGGTCCCATTGCCACCCTAAATATCTATTTAAAATTAAATTTAGATGGAAGCTCTTTTGGTAACCCAGGTGAATTGGGTATTGGAGGTGTTGTGAAAGATTGGAATGAGGCAGTTCTATTTGGTTATGCAGGTCCGATTGGTTTGGCTACAACTAACTTTGTTGAATTCACGACTCTACTTCATGATCTAAAGCTTTTTAGAATAAAAAGTTTTGGGACTCTCTGTATTGTGGAGGGGGACTTATAGAATGTAATTAAATGGTGTAAGATAGAGCAATGTGTCCCTTAGGAGCTCGTGCTATGGATATGGTTGATAGCCTGATTATATCTTTTCACCATGTTTATAAGGAGGCTAATTTTCATACTTACGGTCTTCCCAAAAAAAAAAAGAGTTACCCTTGCTTCTATTCTAATTTCATATGATGTAAATCTTTTGTAATTCCCCTTTTAGCAATAAAAATTTGATAATATTTGTCAAAAAATAAATAAATGGATTATTAAATTAAGCTTCAATAAAAAAAAAAGACAAAAAAAACTAATGAAAGACAACTAAGAGATCACGAGCAAGTTTGAGCACTAGACTACGCAGTGATTAGCTCCATCAATTGTTGAAAATTCAGACGAGATAATGTACTATCGTGCGGATACACTGTACACTTGCAACCTCGGGTAAAATAGTTATAACTTCCAAATAGATGTTCAATTTTTAAACATTTAGATCTGATCATCTAAAAAATTGGATAGTTTCTATACAATCTTAATCCGTTGTCTTTGTTTGGGTGCATACATTATGTTTGTCCTTTTTCTGGAATAGTTTTTTTTTTCAATATTTGCTTATGAGGAGGTTACATCTCCAAGTTTGTGATCTTAAAAGTACTTCAAGACAAAGCTTTACTCGAGGGAGTAAACAGATGTGCATACATTTTGATTATTTTTTCTGGTTATTCATTTGGTTGAGAAATATTATAGATCTATTGTGAGAAAATTTTACAGAAGGAATAAATTGATGATATGTGCCATCGGTAGCACGTCATCTTTTTGTTGATTTCAATGCCCTAGAGGGATTTTTATTTTTTTTAATGTACATACATTACTGTAGTCCGACCTCAAATAGTTGGAAAAATATTCTGATGATGATGACGACATTACTGTCACCATTTAATGAACCAAGGATTCATGTTGCAGTTGTCGTCACTTTACCGGCAAGCCAGTGTTAAATTCCCTTTGAATGAGGCACTGAACTATGCTTTTTTTAGCTGTGTAGCAAATTTTGTCCTTAAATAAGATGATGAAAATTCCTATCATATCATTCAAAATCTCTATTTCCCTCTCTCTCTCATACATTTCCATGGATCCAAACGGTTCCCCACACTTTTAAGCTACTTAGCCGTTAGAACTGATTTTGGTTTGGGCTGAAGGTTTGCCTTTGAGGAAACTAGATAACTTGATCAAAACTAATATCTTTTACTATCCAGGTCCTGCTCAGCCTTTAAGTTATCCTGGTCGGGTCTTGGTAGAGGTCCCCCCTCTCCACTCTCTTAGTAGGAGATGGATGTAGGGGTAGCAATTGGGTCTGGTCAAACTCTCAACCCAAGTGGTTAACGTTCGGATCTAGTTCTAGGTCCAGACCTGGTAAGTGGACCCAACAAGTGGGTTTGGTCGATCTCTGAGCAAATGGGATGGGGTTGGATTCAATTGGGTAGGGGTCGAGCTGACTAGATGCAATATATTACATAGTTTTAGTATTATTCAGTTTTTACTAAATATATATGAAAATAGAATTTATAAATTCTTTTAGTATAGAGACCTAGACTTGACCTAGGTTTTGGTCCAACGAAGACCATTTAGGTCGGGTCCTAGTTGGGGTCAACTCAGACTTGACGGACCCGTTTACATCCCCACATGGAAGCAGGATTGGCAATGGGTCAGGCCAAGGCCTACCTTGGCCTTAGCCCGGCCTTGATCCCCATAGGGCCCAACACAGGCCCTAGCTATTGCCCTATTAAGGCCTGCTAAATAAAAAATAAAGAAAAAAGAGAAACATACAAGAAACAAAAATGCTGGGCAGGCCAAACCTGGCTAGCCCTATCTTGCCCGTGGCCCAAGTCAGGCCAGGCCAGCCTGCCCTTCGGCCACATATTGTGGCCCAAGCCCTAATTCTTTGGGGCCAGGTTGAAATTGGGTCAGGATGGGCTACCCCGCCCATTGCTACCCCGACATGGAAGGAGGCTTATGAGAACACCTGCCTCACTCTCACTGAGGAAACACCAAGCAAACCAATTGTATGGTCAACTATGTTTGGAAGAGAGAAAATAACAAACAAGATGGATGACTTCTTCTTGACCTAGCCAAATATTAGAAGAACAAATAGATTCTCATGTTGAAAACCGGCGGAGGTTTTGATTATAGGGCAATGATTTTCATGCAACTGTTGTATCGTAACATGATGCAACAACCTTAAAAAACTATCTTATGGCCATTTGATTGATTCAAATTTTGAAATATACACTATTTTCATTCTAGTGAACAATTACAAAAAAATGAAAAATTGAAAACACCACTTAAAAAGTATTTTTTTAGCGCAATAAACATAGGCCGTTCATTTTGGTGAGATTCTTAGATCTAAGCCTTAGAAGGATTTTTTCATTTCCAATTTTTTTGGATGGCTTTATTATCATTAGATGAACAATGTTAAAAAAGAAAAAAATGATTTTGAGTTTATAAAGGCTAAGATTGTAACATTCACAAAATGAATGGTCGAGATTCATTTTTGGAGGGGACTCATTTTGACCATATCTAGAGTTCAAATTGAATTTTTTATTTTTTATTTTAGGATTGATTATTGAGATGAAGAGAGTGCGTGTGCAAAATTTGAAATCATACAAACACCACAAACATGAATTTCTGGAAGTATCGTTGTATTATACTATGATACAACAATTGCATTAAATCATTGCTCATATATATATATATATATATATATATATGAAAAAAAACGAATTTCAAATTTTGAAAATAGTGCATCTTCCAATGTATTTTTAGACGTCAATTTTCAAGTTTTTCAAGTTTTTATAGATCTACTTGATCTACACTATTTTTTAAGCTTTAAGTTTTATAATTAAATATAAAAATATATTTTATATCTATCACTAAAATTTAGTATTGAAACCACATTCTCTGACACTGTCTTAATATGTGCTTTGCTTTGATTGTTTAGAGCCGCAGTTCTAAACAACCCGCACCCCATACATATTTTGCCCGAGGGAGGAAATGGCGATTATCCTCCCGCAGGAGGAGATCTTTGTGGCTAATTTTAAGTCCTAAAATTACTCAGACGAAGCTTTCATTATAGACGCCCACCACCAGAAAAACCCCAAAACTAATATTAAAGAAAAACTTTAAGCAAATCACACAGAAACACACATAGGAAGGGTGAAAATGGAGGCAAATGGGGAGAGAACTCAAAATCCAAATTTAGTGTCGGATTGGTGCCAAACAAATTTCGAGACCCTAGTCCAGGTTCTGCAAAAGGATCCAAACAGGCCCTTTTCATTGCTCAAGTCATCCCAAATTTACTACAAATTTCACACCCATCAAAAATTTACAACAAATTTCACACACATCAATTAACTCGATGAAAATCTACATTTAGCCCATTTATTTCCTTGCTGGGGAGCGCCGCATAGAAAAGCAATTTGCAATGTCCGAACAAGAAAAAGGAAAAAGATCAAAGAGAAATAAAGAAAAAGAATGGGCAGACAGGAAAAAACTACTTTTCCTACTCCCCAACCCCCCAATAATACAGCAATTCCCTTACAACCCTATGCTATAATTTAAGTTTCTTTGGCCCCGTTGAGAGAAAAAGGCTCGAATACTCGTTTATTAAACCAAAACCAATGGAGCCTGCCCGCTTATGAGGATTCCTCGAGTTCTACATATTGAGAGTGAGAAGCCGCTAAGAGAGAGGCGCCAATGCCCGATCCATCATTGGCGTGCACTATAACGACATGTTCTGCTACCTCCTCCCCTAACAATTCCTTTAGTGTTTTTTCTAAACAGTCACTAAATTTGGTATAGTGCTCGAATAAACCTCCATCCATAGCTATGACTGTCCTCTCCTTTGTTCCGGAACTGCTTATTGTGTCCCTCCCAAGTTTCTTTAGGATGCCTAAAATTCCGGCAGCTGAGAGACGAGCACCCCTTGAGGCCACGATTTCGCAGAGCTCAACAACCACTTTACGTGTTTTTAGGGAGGTGGTTGTGACCTGGAGAGAGAGAAAGAGAGAGATGTAAGTGAATTGTGCTACTACGAGGCAAATACATGAATTACAAGGGAAGTCTCTTTCATTTTTTCTGTTGGTTTATCGGGGAGAAACTGTTATACCCTACTGGTTTTGAAATAAGCTAAAGAAAGTATTAGAGCAAAATAGTCAAGGAGAAAATGGAAAACATGCTCTTTCTCCACTCGAAAGGGGACAGTCAGAAGATGGGGAGACAGAAAATAATAATGATTTTGCAAAGGGGTTCAGTGGCCATACCCCTAATATATCCTTGAGTTTGCTTCCAACAATTCTTAGATCAGAGGAAGTATCATGGTGGATAGCTGACATATCTGGGGTCCTGCACATTTCCAAAACCGAGTTTTAGGATCAATTGCACATGCTGCTAAATAGGAACTTAATTAATGTCAGTCTGGTGATGATTATAAGCACATATTTATAAGCGAAAAAAAGGGTCCAACCACACTCCCTCTTCCTGAGAATCTAACAAAAATTATTTAGATGAATAAAGTCCGTAAGACACAAAAATGATTCCAACAATACTCTCTCTCTCTCTCACACACACACACACACATACACACACGTATATACCCCAGCACACGGGTGCACGTGCACGTGCACATGCACACACATGCATGCACACACAAAATAAGGGATAGATGGGTCATGAGCCCTTGGTGACATCTATGACCAGCCTTAACATCATTCACATCTGTGGTGTTTCTCTCCCTCTCTAAAAGACAAGATGGCTAGGCCATGAGCCCTCGGTGACATCTATGGCGAACAATTAAAATCATTCTCATCTTAAAAAAGAATAAGACAAAATAACATACATGAGAATGATGGTGGTTTAGAGAATCTAAGCAACCTTGATAAATCCTAGGCCTGTGAAATACACAGCAGGAAACCACTAAAAGTTCCAATTTTTTGATTAGGGAATAAACTATTTGACTGGATTCCAGTGATGCCCATTTTGTGGACAAACAACTTGCATTGATCAAGATAATGCGCAAATATCATGGTGCATAAATAATACTACAAAATAGGACATGGAACTCACAAACAGAATGGGAGAAAGGGAATGGGAAATATATTCTTAACTGGAAAAGCTTTCCTACTCATTCCCTCCACATCTTGGAAGTCGGTAACCTCAATGTATCATTAAGGATTCGAATAACCACCTTCAGGGTCATTAATATCATTTATTCTACTAAAAGAGATATTGTTAGCTAAAAGTTCAAAAACTGAAATCAGATGCACTCAGAACCTATGGCCATGCTATGTAATAACATTATATTCATACATGCAGGAAACTCTAGTCATTCAAACAGTGAAGGGGACAATCATTTATCCAATCTCTTCATCTTCATGTACCCATAGTCCTTTACATACAAAACCCAAGGGCCCCATAATGGTAGAGAATTATTCCCTCTCTTTTTTTTTTTTTTTGGAGAAAATGGTCAACTAGAATTATTCCCTCTTTCCTTAGACCATTTCATTCTGATGAAATCAAACAAGTTCATTTGCCTCCGAGGAAATGAATGAGATCACTCTCGTTATCATGGGTATATACACACGCAGAATAGCCGAAGCATGAAATACTAGCTGTATACAGAACACCATAAATTATGGTGACATTTGGCAGTGGCTCCATATGTACAACCTCCCTGCGTTGTGATTACTGGCCTCTAGGCATGTGTATGTATATTTCTCAATCTATTCATCCAGCTATTTCATCTATCTTCAATGTGTGCAAGTATGCATGTGAATCATCAAATTGTTTTCTCACTCGATCAAAATGTATCTTTCAAATCTCTGTCACAGCTCAGGTTTGAATACCCGTTTGTTCCATTTCCCATGCATTCTATGGAAAAAAACAAACTGTAAATAATAATAAGCCACTCCAATATTCAAATCAGTAGGATTGACTCTACTAAATTCTGGTTTTCGGCCAGGATAACAGCTGGACATGCCTAGGATCAGTTCGACAAAAACCAGGTCACAGCAACCAGTTTGATATGGGTTAACAATAATGACAATGCCACCACTCCAACAAAAGACATGACAGTGATGACTACGTAAGGTGAACTACAAAAAGGAGAAAGAATTGCCAATATTCCAGGCAAGAGAACCACAGAAAGGAATCTTGAGTCACTCCTAGCCAAGCTGATTAACCAGACACCTCATATGAGTTGTCCTTGAGCCTTGAGCTACACAGTTACAGAGCAACACAATTACAACAACCATCTGTGGAAAAGCTCATGAAAACTTCACAATCTCCTAGAAAAAGAAAATCAGAAGGTACCACCACAAAAGATGATTCAAGAACTCTAAAACAATACCAGGAGTAAGCTCTTACAAGCAAATAGACCCTGGGATTAAACATGGTGCGAAGATGCCTATATACAGAGAGGAATACAGGAATGTATACAGGGAGCGAGGATGACCAAGATATGCATATGAATATCGTATCAATATCCTATCAAAATCAATGAATACACACACACATGCACACGCACGACTATATACATATATATGTGCATGAGTGCGTGCATGTGTAATGCCATGTATGATTCATAAATATAGGCATTTCACACAGTTATAATACCATTTATTCACCCAAAGAAATAAATATCTATGCCATATGAAAATGCATAAAAATTTTTATTCATGCTATATATTTACCTTTCTTTTATTTTATATTTACTAGTACCCTAAGACTAGTAGGTGTCAGTATTGGTGTCATATAGTGCCCATACCAGCACTTTTGGCAAATACAAGTACGTGGCCATCAGAGACCCGTAGAAACCATCCATCAAACTTTCTATCAAACAGCATTATTTTTTATAAAGTTTGAAGAGGACAGTTTTACGCATCGGCCTTTCGATTGGAGGACAGAACCTCAAATCCTCCCAATAAATAAGGAGCAACTCCTCAAGGTAATATGACTTGAAATGCTATATGTCCTAGGATACTCGAGCAGTTACTTGCACATCTACAGTAACAGGTGTCTAATGTATAATGAACTCAAAATATGGTCTATGATTAGAACTTCATATTCCTTCAAGAGCTTCAGCGAATGTCATTTTCAAGCAGGAATAGGAGTACAGGAGCCCAAAATCCCCACGTCAGAATTACAAATAATCGATCGTTCTCAAGGTCTAGAAGTACAGTCAAGTTCCAATATTTACCGAGTAAAGCATAAACCAATTTCTTAGTTAAGAGATTCATTTCAAGAGAAAAGCATATCATGGTACAAACAAAGTGCATGGTAAAAGGTATAATACATAATATCATACCGTAATACAAATGGAATACTAAGATTAGCAGGAACAGTGTCGCCAAATAATGCGGCTTCTTCAGCCATCTTCAATAGAACTCTTCGTAAAATATCCCCTAAGTACATTCCCGAAATTATCTTCTCAAATATCTGTTGCAATAAACTGTCAAGTCTTCTTCGGTTTTATATTAAGAAAAACAGAGCATCAATTTATATAATATTAAGCAACACAATGAAGATAATGCTGGGACAATTTAACTCCAAAGCATTAGTTTCCATCTACCTGCTCACCAGGATTCAAACTCTCAGAATCCAATGCATGATCATATTCTGTAACTGGAAGATGTGAAGACCGAAAATTTCCCCACTCCATGTTGATAACCTGCAGGAGACCACTGCATATGATTCAGCATTTGTAAATTACAAAGAACTACTTTATGCCTTTCTATTCCTAGCCATCACAGATATCAAAAACATAACTTAGGAGCACAAGGAGGGGTAGGTGACGGCCATTGCAAAATCAGTCTAATGTCTACAGTTTGCCTAAGATAATAAGAAGAGATGGTTTTAGGAGAATATCTCATGTCCAGGTCTTTGATAACTAAATGACAGAGTAGGATCCTTAAAGAATATAAAAACATCGTAACTCAAGTCAAATTAGGAGAAAAAGATTCTAATGGTTGTCCAGAGTTGCTGACCATTTCTCCAGACTTTGGTAGAAGGCCATGCCATTTGGGAATCGCATTTGCACGCTCCACATAAGCAGCATTAGTTCCAGTACCCAAAATAACAGCAACTGCAACATCAGGGTCGTAGTATCGACCCCCAGCTAAGGTTCCAATGGTATCATTAACCTGCACAACATCTGAAGCTATAAAATATTGAAGTACATGCAGATTTTCAAGGTGAACCTGGACGAATCAGGCCCAAAGATAATTCAATGAACTGATAATGATCACAAGAGAACTGGAATTCCCTCAAAAATAATAAGAAATGTCAGCAATAAACTAATATGACTTTACCAGTGCTACTACACGCATATCCAAGTTCTGTCTCTCCATAGCCTCAGTTAACTCTGCCACCACATCTCTTCCCACCTGGCTTCATGAAACAGAGTAGCTATTATCAAAACATCCCAGAAGCCTTACCATTAATTACTCTGGAAATGGCAACTTCTTCATATAAGCCATAACATAACACTTTGATCATCAAGTTTAAAGAAGGAAGTACATCTGTAAATCATGTATAAAGAAAGAAGTAAATCATGTATAAAGAAAGAAGTAAATCATGTTTAAAGAAGGAAGCATATTGTGCATAGAAAAAGAGGAGAAAATGTAGTATGTAGTATCCATAGCCACAAAATCACAAATCACCACATGAAACAGAATCCCAAAATGCAAAAGGACAATAATCCAAGGTTGACATGGTTCTCGGTTGCTCAAAAGTAATAACCCAAGGTTGACATTTAATACAAAAAATACAAGAAGCTGCGTTATTTACTGCATTAGTGGCCCAGGTTTTTACAATTATTGGGAAAAACAGAAAAGGCATGACAAGTATCCTCAAATATCAAAATGAAAAATTAGAGAAAAATGAGATGGATGAAGCAATTTGATGACTAGGGAAATGCTAGTTGCCCATGCAAGGACATGATAGCTTCTTCAGTGTAACCACTTCGAGGATTTTCAGTAAAACAGTTTTAGAAGAACCAATATTAACAGGTAAAACTAAGTCCATAAGACTGAAAGATATCTCCCAGCCCTGTTATCAAAAGCAGCCCAGGAGATACCTAATAGAGTGCCCATGCATTAGTGGCTACGCTTATTTAGACCTAGGATCCTAGCCACCGCCTGATGATTTTTTTTTTTGCAAAAATATCTCCATAGACCCTATTTTTAGGTTTCATTTCTCCGTAGACCTAAAGTTTTAAAACCTATATGACCCCATAAAAACTCTATCTTTTATCTTCTAACTCCCTAAATCCACTTTAACTATATTAACTCCATATTTTTTGCCTAAACAAATTAAAAAATACCTCCTTTTCTAAACCCCCTCTCTCTCTTCACGGGTTTCTCTCTCCCAAGTCTCCTAAACAGCAGCTCTGTGTTTTCGAGGTTTGGAGTTTTGAAAAGAAACCTGTGGTTCTGAAGCTTATGGGGCTAGAAGAACTAGTTTCAGGGGAAAATGCTAGAGGCCTAGGCATGCGATTGGGGCCTTCGACGGTGATAAAAGATTCGTCAATGGGAGAAAAGAGAACTTTTGCAGAGTCCCTCTCTACATAACCCGCCTGTTGTCCTCTCATGTTGAGGACTTTAAGGGCGTTTGGGTCATATGGGTTGAGGGGTTCTCTCACTAAACCCACCATTTCTCTGCCATTAATAGTGCCCGTGTAATGTTTCAGGCCCACTATGTTAACTATGACAAAACCCACCATGAAAGTTTCAGAGGTGGAGGCCATGCTTTCTAAGCCGTTCTCTTCGTCACAATCCCCCATTAACAGAGAACGTTTTAACAAGAAAACTAGAGAGAGAGAGAGAGTGGGAAAGGGAGGGAGGGGTTCAAAAACTAGAGAGAGGGAGGCAATATAACCCAGAAAAAGAAGGGGAAAAGGGGTGGGCTAAAACCCCGAGAGAGAGAGAGAGGGGAGACTGCAAAAGGCAGAGAGAGAGAGAGAAGAACACTGTAAAAAGGCAGAGAAATCTAAAATTTCTCAATCCTTTCAAGCAAAAAACATAAAAAATTTCGCTTCTTGGCTGCTGTTATTGTATGAGCAGCTGATAGTTCCTCCATTGATAATGCAGTCATGGGGAGAGAAAGAATGAAGGAAAATACGGAGAAAGAGAGAGAGAGAAGGGGTTTGGGGATAGTGGAGA
Source organism: Amborella trichopoda (assembly GCF_054954075.1). Classification (NCBI taxonomy): domain Eukaryota; kingdom Viridiplantae; phylum Streptophyta; class Magnoliopsida; order Amborellales; family Amborellaceae; genus Amborella; species Amborella trichopoda. Next base: position 4,776,044 of record NC_142340.1, read on the forward strand.
GAGAGAGAGATAGAGAGAAGTTTGGAGAATATGAAGAGAGAGAAGGATAGGGTTTAAAGAGATTCATATTTGTTTGGGCTAAAAAATAGATTTAAAGTGGGTAAAAGTTAGTCCGGGGGTTTAGATGATGGGTTTTAAAACCTTGGGTTTATTAAGAAATGAAACTTAAAAAAGGGGAGTATGGAGATATTTTCCCCCTTTTTTTTTTCTCCCCCAAAGTCAAGCCTAATGCAAGAAGACATTGAAATCTAGTTGTCTCCGAGAGACACACAAATGACGACACACGTGATAGGGGTGAGAGATATAAGAATTGAGGAAAAAAAAAGAAATTAGGAGGGACATTTGGCTCATGTTGGTGGTGGATAAGGGCCTACAGAGAGATCCTAACAGTGGCACCCAATACAAGCCAGCATATTTGCTGATGGAAATATCAAGAAAGTCCATATTTCTTGGGATCAGGTTAATTTAAGCCATATTTCTTGGGATCAGGTTAATTTAAGCCATATTTTTGGCTTAAATGGTAACAGTCGCACTATTTCTTGGGATCAGTGGAAATATCCAGAAAGTCCATATTTCTTAAATGGTAACAGTGGCACTATTTCTTGGGATCAGGTTATTTACCTGAAAAATGGACTTTACCTAGTGTTATCCCACCTAAACCGATCCAAAATCAAGAAATTAGTCAAATAACCCAATATGCTGAGGGAAAGGTGGAAATTCAATTTTCTCCTCTTCTCGGGACTTTTCTTGACCAAACTAAAATTCCTAGGCAACCATCAAGGATGTCGTTCTGTTCTGAACCACCAAGAACTACTGATCCACCAAGGATTTCTTTTTCCTCTGTTCCACAAACAGAAAATGAAAAAGAAAAAAATAATGGAAAAGGCGTGGTAATTGAAGGACTAGATCAGTTGAAAAACCAGCAAGTTGTTCAACCTACTTATAAGGTAGAAAACAATGATAAGGATTCTGATGGATCCTAAGAACCAACTTTCTCTGATATGGGATATAGTTCCAACATTCCTTAAGGTCATGTTAATATGCTTAAAATTGAAGAGTTTAAAATCATTTATAAGCTCCTCAGACAAGACTTCTACTCTGAAGAAAATAAAGAAATAAGAGAATGGTTTCTTAATCATAGCAAACCTCTAAAGAAATTTCTTGATGATGAAATTTCTCTAAAATCAAGAGTTATAATTATTATGACTACTTAATAACTCTAAAATCAAGAGTTATTAGAGTAGTTTCTGAAATATCTGGGTTTGAGAGGATCAAATCCCCAATCTTTATAAGTCAAGACTTTTTTAATCCTCATTTTAGAATAAGCGATAATATCATGTCCTCTATATCTTCGGACAACTTCAATAGATCCTGTTTCTTTAAGAATCGTTTCGTAAAACATCTGAGATTTAAATTCATCTCTGGGATGCATATGGTTAACTAAATAAATCTTTGCAATTTCTTCTAGATTAAGATGAAGATGGATGCTATCAATTGGCAAAATTGGAAGATATGATTTTTCCCAATATTCTGAATTTTCAGTAGCCTGAATTAAGTATTCAGATGAATTGGGACTATTTTCTCTGATATTGACCTGACTTGAGGTCTCACCGTGGGATTTTGCTTGTGGTTTTCCCCTGGATGCCCTGCAGAAATTCTTGTGTTAAGAAATCTGGTAGAGAATTAGTGTTTCCTGAAATGTGGTGTATATCAAAATCAAAAGTGGCTAGAATAGCCTGCCATCTGGCAAATATTTGTTTTGAAACTAAGATTTTGACATCTTTTTCTATTACATCTTTGGCTCCTTTACAATCTGTTCTTATTAAGAATTTTTGGTTAAATATATCACCTTCAAATTTTAAAACACAGCAAACAATAGAGAGAATTTCTTTTTTTATTGTAGAATAATTTTTTTGGGTATCATTCTATGTTTTGGACATAAACCTTACTAATTGTTCTCTTTTTGAATCTGGAATTTTTTGTTTTAAAATTCTTCCAAATCCTATTTCAGAGGCATCAGTTTGTATTTTAATCAAGATGAGGAATTGCTAAACATGGTAATTCTTTTGCTTTTATTTTGATTTTTCGAACAGCTAGAGTATGTTCTTCCCCCCATTTTGGGAAATTCTTTTTCAAACGATCATAAAGAATAGCACAATCTTTTGCAAGATTTTTGTAGAACTCGGCAATGTAATTAAGGCTACCCAAAAATCGTTGAAGTTGAGTTTTGTCTTTGATTTCATCAGGGAAATATTGAGTAAAACTTATGGCTCAATCGATAAAAATAATATATTGATTGTGGATATTGTGTCCTAAGAATCGAATTTTGGTTTGAAATAATTGGATTTTCTTTCCGGACAGAACCAGTCAAGCGCCTTTTATTGCCTGCAAAGAGATCGTTAGATGCTTCCAGTGCTGTTCTATAGAATTAGAATAAACTAATACATAATCAATGTAGACTATCATGAATTGAGTATATGGTGTAAAAATATCATTTATGATGTGCTGGAATTCAGAAGGGGCATTTTTTAAGCCGAATGACATTACATTCCATTCATAATGTCCAAAAAGTACGCTAAAGGTAGTTTTATATCTGTCTTTTTCTGAAATTTGAATTTGCCAGAATCCTGATTTCATATCAAACTTAGAATATGTGTGTTTCGAAAAGTCGATTAAGCAAATCCCTTTTATTTGGAATTGGGTACCTTATCCATCTAAGAGCTTTGTTCAACGGCTTGTAATTAATAACAAGCCTAGGCACTCCTATTTCTTTTTCTGAAGCCTTTTCGACATAAAAGGCTGGATAGCTCAATGGGGGGGGTGAAGTCCTGATTAATTTTTTGTCAAGAAGGTCTTGTATCTCCCTTTTGCAGATTTTTAAAAGTCTACTATTCATTTGAATAGGTCGAGAGTTAGTGGGAATAAATTTTTCATTAAAATCAGGCTCATAAGGTAACTCAAAAATGTGTTTTTTTCTTTCCCAAAAAGCATTTGGAATATCTGCACGAACTTCTTTTCCAAGCTTATTTTTAAACTGAATAATTTTTTCTTGAGTTATGAGTTCATTAATTTTCTCTTTTATTTGCCGAGTTACAATTTCTTGTTTGAGTGTATTGAGCAGAGATTCTTTGTTTTTCTTTAACACCATAGTCTGATTAATTTCTTTTAGTTTCGGTTTTTCAATAAATTCAAACTTAACTTTATGTCCCTGAATTTCTAACTCTATTCCAGAAGAGTCTTAGGTTTTTATAGGATAAAGTAGACTCAGAAAAGGTATTCCTAAAATTATTTCTTGAGCTAAACCTTTTACCATTATAAAAGGCATTAAAAAACACGCACCATTATTACAAACAGCTGCTTCAGACAGTTTATAGTTGATCATGAGTCTTTTCCCATTAACAGTGTTTGATATTTGGGTGGTTTTGTCAAAGAATCTTGAAGGTACTAGGCCTTCATTTATGCAATTAAGATCATCTCCTGAGTCAATAAGGGCAATAGCAGTAAAGCTATATTCACCCTAGTATGCCATATTTGGGCTATTACTTTATTTATCATATTAACATAATTTAATTGCTTAAGATCAATATTTTCAAGGATATTAACATTTCCTTCTTGGACTGGTACATTTTCAGAGAATTCATTTAACAGATTTTAATGCGTTTCTTGTGAATTAACTTGTGTATTTTCAAGGCTAGAATTTTCAAGCATAGTGACTCTGTTATTAAGATTTTGTAATTCTTCTTTTAGATTTCGTATTTCGAACCTAAGTTCAGGAACAGTAGTTTCCCTTTCAGAGAGTACTTGTTTTTTGTTTACTCTGTCAATAATTTGTTTGAAATCATAACTAGGTTTGATAACCTGATTTTCAGTTTTCTCTTTAGCAAGATATTTGACTAAGGCATCTCTTTTCTCAAGTGGGTCAATAATCTTGTCAATGATATCTAAAACTAGATTTGTTCCTCAGTAAGGACATTAAGGCTTAGGCCTTGCATATCTAATAAGGCCTTATAGTGATCACACTTACATTCTTTTTCAGTGTCACTGTCGTTATCAGAGGTTTCAGTATTAATTTCATAAATTTCATCCTCTGAATCAGTCTCAAGAAGGGATAGGTCTTCATCACAGGAGTCACCTAAAAGAAGTACCTGTTCTAATTGTTTTCTGAGACCTTCATCAGTTATTTCATTTATTTTCTGTTTTGTTCTACATCTGTTTGCATAGTGCCCATAACGACCACACTTTTTACAAACAGGTATTTTTCCTATTACTTTCCTATTTTTAGGTTCAAAATCTTCCTTATTAGATTTAAAAGCCTTTGTTTTGCATCTCCTGTAATATTTTCTATTTTTTTATATTCACTTCTCTTAGAACTCTTATGTTTTTTAGAGTGAGTTTTTTCATGGAATGGGTAGTATCCAAATTGTTCACAGAAATCTCTCATTTCTCTTTTCCCAATAATCTTTTGTTTTTCTGTCTTTTAAGTTTGAGATCAGTACAGAGTTCTAGGCCTGTAGCACATATTTCATTATCTAATTGGCCTAAAGTATAACTTTCATAAGGGATTTTTTTCCCTCCATTAGCATTCTTAAGTTTTGTTTTAACTTTTTCTCTAAATAAAGCAGGTAACCCATTTAAAAATTGAGACTTCCAATGCACAACTCTAGCGTCATTTCTAGTCAGCAATTGGGTGTGGAAAACATCCTTATACCATCTATAATGAGAGAGATCAGGACACTTTAGATTTTCTAAGAGTTCTCTGGTTCACCCATTCCGAACAGACGTAGCTCCTATAAAATGTAGAGCGATGGTGTAAATTAGAGTGTTGACACAATCATCTTGTTGAGAGGGTATTTCTTGTTTAATACCTTGATTGTAAACAGTGGTAAGAGTCTGTTTTTTAGCATTAAGGATAGTATTTTTCTCATCTTCTCGTAAATAGAAGTCCCACCATCCTTTCAATTGCCCTGTAAACCCGTTGATTATGGATTTTGTGATGTCGGGATCTCTATTAACATGATTGGCAGAAGCTTCGGCATACATTACTCTCTAATTTATCACTAAATTCATCAAGAATTTAGTGATGAATTTTATATATAATTCATGTTTCAAAATAGTTAAAGTTTCATACTCTCTAATTTTAAATTAGTTATTATAGGTTTCCTTATCTCGTTGATCCTGATTATTTACGTTTCCATTGTAATGGAGCCTTGATCAAATTTTCAGAATGCTTGGAGCCAAGCTAAGGTAGGATTAGAAGTCAAGCAGGCCTGCACATACACTTCTCGAGGCTGACTGGGTTTTCACACTCTTTTGTTGGGGGGTACATGCTATCTTGACATGAATGAGACTCTTGGAGTTCATTCTCAATACTCGTGTAGTACAGAGTGACTCTATTAATTTCATTTATTGGCAAAAAGGAAGTCACTCTATACTTGAATCCTGGCAACTCCTCCACCTTGAGATCAGATACCATAGGGAGCTTTGTTCTTGTCACAGCCCTGCTGTCCCAGTGTTCAACCCGATCCCAGTAACTATGTCGTAGACCTATGGACAAAATCTTGTAACATCTATGCATAAAATCATTTTCTTCCTTATCTTTAAGTTAACACACATTAATGTAAGACGTATACATCATGTCCAATGTTCAAAAAAACGGATTCAGGCACCTAGGCGGTTTGGGTGCCTGGCAGCCTAAGCGGGTGCCCAAGGACAGGATGCCCTCACAAACATCAATCCACCCCCCCCCCCGGCACCTCAAACATAAGACACTAAGTATTACTTTACAATAAGACTTAAATGAATAACTGAATATATAAGAAATTTTAAGACTTTAGTTTCACTTTCACATAAGACTTAACCCATTAAGATATCACATAATCAATTATTTATCAAATAAACTAAAACAAAAAAAATCGAATATCAAAATAAGACACATTGTATAAAAAAAGAATCAATTATTTATAAAAGAATACGATATATGCTCGATTTCATCGTCCAAGTGAGAAAAAATCAATAAATCACCAAAAAAATCAATCTTTTCACTACAAAGACGTAAATATATGGTAAAAGAAAAAAAAAAAGTAAAAGAAAAAACGTATTATTCATAACATAATATGTTGTAGCAAAATAAAATCAAAACCCTCTTTCAAATATAATAATACGTTAAAAATATCAAAATCAAATCGATGTCAGTGCAAACCTCGTCTATTGGGTTGCCAAAAGTTCTCAAAATCAACTATTAGAAGCTCCCAATCTACCCACGAACTATTGCCTTCATTTTGGGAAGAAATCGAAAAAATAAACAATTTATCGATCTTTCGATAAATCACAAAAGAGTAATTTTTAACGGTTTTTCTTACCCTAAAGGCCACGGATTTTCTATTGGGGGTTTAGAATACCCCCTAAAACCCTTTTCCCCCCTTTTTAGGGGGAAAAATTACATATTTTACCCTCACCTGAGGGTTTTTTTCTGCCGCCCGCAAGTTGTCACGGGACAGCACCTAGGCGGGCACCCAAAAGCAAAAACGCATAATGCCCCTGCCCAGACTGCGCCTAGGCGTTTTTAAAAAAAATTCGCCACGGTGGTCGGGAAGCCGAATTTTCGAACATTGATCATGTCGCATCATAAGAAGTTCAGACAAAACACTGCGTTATTCTTTTAAGGGGAGGAGTTTTAAGTGTCAAACAATATGACAAATTAGATCGTGACAGGTAGATAATTTCTCTGCCTCTCATTCATCTGTCCTTCCCAAAATTCTCTAAAATTTAACGTGTCCGATTATGTATATATTCTCATCTCAAATATCATCTCCATTTCCTCCATCTCCTGAACTAGATGATAGAGATGTGGATGGAAGTTGTTATTAACAACTTACCAGTGCCCCTCCCTCCCTTTGTTTGCCCATGCATGGCACCGCCCAATGACTAGTAAATGAATCTACCGCCATGAATTGGGAATCTATTCCAATCCACAACTTAGGAGAGAGTTTTGTGGCAAGTGGCAACATTACCAATTCTATGAATCTAATAATTTGAATTACAATAATGTGGTGGAAGGCGCAGGTATTCAAGGGCTGATGTAGTAGAATTCCTCCATGCTATATGCAATCTACCAGTGAAAATGTTTATCTTTCCAAGTCCATCCAATAACATCTTCAAATTAGACACCTTCTACCATATAAGGCCCCATTAACAACTGAGAGAAAAATCCAAGCCTAGTTAGAAGGCTTCAGCCTCGAAATTCAGAACATCCATGAATCCCCAAATCCCACAGACTATCAACCCCATCCCTGAGCTATGTCTAACAATAAGCCCAATGCCAGAAGGGTGTAGGTTACCTCCCCCAATTCCCTAGTCCCAAAAATACCATCAGCCACATACCTGAGATATATCTAATAAAAGCCCCCAAGGCAAGAAGAGCATAGCTTACCAAACTAGCACCCAGGAAAGTTCAGTTAGTTGACCTTCCAATGGAGTTAAGAAGTGGCACGAAGTCAGCTACTTGAGAAGGAGCTGCAAGCCACTGTTAACATAGACTTGCAATTGTATCTTCATGTGAAGTCCCAATAAAACATCAGATTCCAAAAAAGTAAAAAAACGACTCCCAATAAAACATCTTGACACAATTTTGAACTTCCTATTTCAAAAAATAAAAATATGATGAATTATTTGATTTGTTGGGGCTCTACTGAGTCAACTCAATCAACATATATCCAGCTGAATAAAACACAGTCCCAGCCATATTTTGGAAGAAATCCAATCATAACTCCCAATAACTCGATTTCTTGTCAGTTGAGGTTCAATCACCCAATTCAAAGAACAACGATCAAGACCAAAGATATTGAAGCAATCCTGACCATATGGTGTTCAAGCTATCAAAGTTCTCTAATATTTAATTTAACATGGATAGGAAATCTCCCATTGTTCCTATGCAGGAGACTCTTAGGATCTCATCCCTACCTGCCTATCCAGGAAAGAAACGGAACACGCCCTCCACACCAGCTAGGAACACTCAATGCACTCATTCTAAAGTCTAAACTGTTTCGCAAGAGCAAACAGTTGTCTTAAATGAGGCTCTAAAGCTCTCATTTCAGAACACGTTTTTCAAGAAGCAAAGGAGAAGTCCTGAACCTTTTTGCCAATTGATATGACAAGTTTTTAGAAATGAAAGCAGATCCTTGTTGTTATACACTAGGTACACCTGAAAATAACTGATGGGCAAACACTACAAGATCTCAATCCATTCTCTTTGTTTCAGAATTGAAGATAGGACTACCGGTGTTACATGCTAGTTTAACACAGTTTTAAGTCTCACAAGAAAAAGAGGACAATGACATTTAACTACCACACAAATCCTAGATGAAATGCAAATTCAGATCAGAGCATGCTGCATAAACAACTTATAAAAAAAAAAAAAGGAAAACAAAAAATTGATCTTCCAGTAACATGACATGACACAAGTAGAAATCATCTGCAAGGACAAAACTCTGCAAAAAAGAATACTCTGAATTCATATGTAGGCATCTAGAATTGTTAACAGCTGCAGACAACATGTACAGGGGAAATCCTATAATCTAAGAGGTGAAGCAATTGATGAACGAGGATAAAAAATCCAAATAACCGATAGCAAATCACATTTTAAGTTATAACACAATGCCAATTGCATAAGGTAAATCCACGAGAGAAAAAGATTGTAGAGAACTAACAATATCACACATTTGTTCATATTATTCAGAACAAAAAACAAGTCAAGAGTTCAGCACAAACCGCATCCTCAATATTAAAACCCTTCGTCCACTTAATTAGGGAGCCAGAAGAAATTGAGGTTTGCTTTACAGGAAACGAAAATGTAAATCCCAACTCTCTTTGTCGTCCAACAGGTAGCTGGAATTCATCACCCTCTGTAGCAACAAATTTTGCCAGCTCTGCAGCAATGTAATCAAATAGTTCCTGAAATCACAATCATTGGTTTTAGAACCAATTGTTTCCACTAAAATGGAATCCATTTGACAGAAACAAATAAACTGCATCTAAATACCCACATATGAAGTGCCAACCATCAGATTAGGAGGAATGGAAACTTCAGTAAATTCCTGCTTAGCAACGCGTCCTTCTTTTCCCCCTAGCTGTACACGCAAGACTCGGAAATTTGTTCCACCAAGGTCTAAAGCATAAAATAATCCTTTCTCATTCCTACAAATAAATAAGAGCAAGAAATTAAGGGTAAAGGATACCAGAAATCGCAAAAGGTTAGTGTGATTTTATTCATTTAAATTGATATGCAACAGAGAATCATCTAGACACTAGATAAATACGCAGATGATGATATTCCCGAATCATAACAACAATAATTAATCATGCTTGGCAAATCATGCAGATAAACAATCCACAGAGAAACATTAATAAAAGAACGTCAAAGACTACAGTCTACAACTATTTTTGGATAACTAGTTGATGCTAGGTGTTTAAGTGCATGCATTACTATATTTTATTGATGTCCTGTTGACCAAAATTTTCAAAAAGTGGATTATGTATACAGAATGAAGAACAAAAACAATGCTAAAAACAAGGGCTCTTGTGGTTAATGTAATAGAAAATAAGAAAAGTGCAAAATTTTAAGGCATTCATAATAGACTCACTCCCAAACAGCTCAATGCCCACATTCTGGTTTATAATATATCCATAATTCCATATACTGAACCAGAAAATACCAGAGTAATAAATTCTAGTGAAATGACAAAATCCTTCATCTCATAAAAAGAATTAAAACTCCAGAATTCAGGAGTACACACAGACAGGCACACATTGCGCACCATCAAGCACATGCAGAGAGAGAGAGAGGGGTAGGGAGGGAGGGAAGGTTAAAACACATCACAGGATAACTGCAAATAGTGTTCGCATTTGACTCAAACATCACAACTGAAAAGAGGACAACTTAATCCAAATATGACCCTGATCCTACTCCTTTTAAGAATGATAAGGTAAGTAAATAGAATAGCTGAAGTAACCTAATGGAATTCAAACCCAATCGCGAAGAAAACCATACCATTATGAGATGTTATGAACAGTGCACCACAATGTATAAGCATTAAAAGAAAAGCACTTCATCTAGATTAAAAAATCAATATCAATTAGCATATCAACGAGGAGAAGGGCCAATCATGAAAAAACAATATCTGAAATATTTACACACCGATAAATACACACTGATAAATCCGAATCCAGTGAAAAATCAAATAAAAAATATTAAAAAAACCACAAATGCATAAATCACATCATCCCCAACCAATCTATATCTATTACTTCATCTGAATTTATTTTATTTTTCAAACAAAAAGAATGGTGGGTAAAAGTACATTGACTATTTTCTTTGACCCAGCAATAAAATACCATTCGATAAAAAGAAACAAACCCACCAAAAAAATCTCAGAGAAATATATAAATCACGTCACCTCATCCTAGCTAAAGGAACCAAAGTGTACCCATAACACATTGACAAAAAATTGAATTTTGTAAAAGGTCTAAATAAACACATTGACAAAAAATTGAATTTTATAAAAGATCTAAAAATAATAATGCCATTCAACAAAAAAAAAAAAGGTTTTTACCCAGTTGGAAGATTATCTACATAGCTAAGAATCATCTTCAGCTTACTGCCGCCTTCTGATGCTAGACCGGCATGCATTTCTACATGCATCGCATCAGCCACCTGTCGCAGTTTTTGAATGGGAGTAGCACATTGGTCCTCGGTTTCTTTCAGAATGGCGGAAACCCGCCCCCACTGCCTCGAACTTTTCAGTCTATGCCTCATAACTAGGGCAGCCACCGCACAAGCAGTTGCGGCACAAACAACAGCGGCTCCTACAGCTACTTTTCCCATTCTAATCTTCTCTTCCGCAACAAAACTCTGAATTATTATCCTATAAAATACGCAGTCACAATTTAACGATTGAAATAGATACCTAACTGATTGAATTATTGAAATTGAATTAGATTGAAATAGATACCACTGATTGAATGATTGAAATAGAATTAGAGCGAAATAGATAATCTAACTGAATACCTGCTGCTGACCAAATACTCTCCACCTCACCAATACAAAGCTGAAAGAACGAATTTTCTCTAAAGCAAGAACTCAGCCACACAAATCTGGAAGGACGAATTTAAACCCTAAGGCTCAAAGAATTATAGCGCCTCAAGGCGTTTGACAGACGAATTTGACAAATCTGAAGGACGAATTTAAGCCCTAAGGCTCTCAAGGAGTTTGGTTTCAGCTAAAAAATTATATACGATGCAATCTGAGGTGAAAATAAAAGAAAAAGCTCAGTACCAGATAAGTAAAGTCAATAAAACATTACATTGTATCTATCTATTTATATCGAGAGAAATTTAACGATTGACGATAGGCTATCATAACAACAAAAACGATGCTTATCCGCATGTAAACAAACACGAGGACACCTGCAAATCCTAAATAAATAGAAAAGGAAAATATTTTGAGTTTTATTAAAATAAGTAAAGTAATCACCAAATATTGTAATTCTTGAAAAAATTAATTGATGTTAAAAAAAAAAATTAAGATTTCAATCGTTAAAGATAGTGTATCATAATACATTATCTAAACCGTCTATTTCTCCCATCAGAAGTACCTGTTCATAGGTCCGTGGAGATTTCTGATTTCTGAACCGGATTCAAAGTAAATTTTATACGGAAATCTAGAAATGTAAAAAGAGTCAAAGTGTCAGATATTCACGAAAATAGCCCTCCGCGTTTTGTGGGGTGATGACGATAATGGCCCGGTTTCTTATGTAAATTAAAATATTTGTCTTTGCTCTGTTTTCTTTTTAACGAAAGTAGCCCTCAGCGTTTAGCGCATTTTCAAAGCGTGTTACCGTTGGCTGGGAATGATATTCACGAAATCTTTGTGATATGGAATTTTAGATTCTCACTTTTCAGAAATTTATTTTGAGGATATACATATGAATAGTGGATGATTACTTTGTGATAAAATTTAATTATGAGTTCAAGACTTGAATCTAGTTATCCAAAAATCTGATTGTTTGCAGCTAATTTTAAGATATTATTTTTAAAATTAGACTATTTAATTTTTGTGTGAGAATATCACAATAATTATTCACCATCAAATGTGCATTGGGCATAACGCCAAAAAAAAAATTTCTTGAATATCATGATAATTCAATATGTTTAATTTATTTTTTTGCACCAAAAAACCGAATAAACTTGGTGATACGATTAAAGAGAGTACATCTTGTAATAAAATGTACCAGAGGAAATGTACAGTATGCTCTTAATTAAACTTAAAATCCTTTGATCAATTAATTTCACCTCTTTAAATTAACTTTATCTGAAGATGAATGCTGGAAACTTTTACGATAACTTAAAAATCTATTTTTAAGTTTAATTATTATATTCGATGCTAAAAAAAATAGTGCAAATTAAGCATATCCATATATTAATATGTTACTAGATAAACCCTTTCTAGAGCTCTTTTTTTCAAAATTTATATTTTCATGATTTTTTTAAAATTTTAATTAGAGTGATTTTTTTTTTTTGAAAACTATGACGCTATGAGAACATTTTTGTAATTTTGTATAGAAGCGAGGTTCATAAATTCCATAAAGGTAGCGACCTATCCTTCCTAAAGCTAGGGTTAGAGTAACTGAATTCCAACACGTGTCATATCTGAAACAAAGCTGACATTAATCTGACGCGTGGCACGATTTTTAGCATGTGCTGCTTACGTGCCAAAGACTACGCCTCGTGTGACAGGAATCATCGCATATGACCAGACGGCGTAATGCTCCCAAAGGGTATACATCTATCCCATATATGACATTTTGGTCAACGTTTAGGATTATCAAAAAAAAAATTTTGTATGAAGTTCGATTATTTTAAATTGGGATGTGGTTTCGAAAAGGTTGCAACTTTAAACAATCCAATTAAAACGTACTTTAAAATTTTATTATAACATGTAAATTTACTGTAAAAAATATTTAATATTATTTTAAAATCTATTTTATACATAATTATAAAATTTTGAATTTCAAAATTAATTAAAATCAAGTAGATCTATAAATATATAAAAATCTTAAAAAATGACAGTTTAGATAATGTGTTGCAAGATGCACTATTTTCAATACTCAAAAACATTTTTTTTCATATTCATGTATCTCAATGTCGAGATGATCGATTAGAGGGTTTTTTCAACATTAAAACAACATTTCCGATGCCGTAGATTTTTGAGGTGCATATGTGATTCTACATTTTAAGGTTGCAACTTTATAAACTTTTCCCTTTAAAATTTATGGAGAGAGTTTTAAAAAATGCGAAGACAAGCATGACAGTTAAATCCTTTTTATTGTAAAAGAATTCACCCAACAGCCCTTGGTAATGTATTTAGCAATATAAAAAGAGACAAAAAAAAAAAAAAAAAGGGAGACTATTGTTCATAAATTTATTTTACATTGAACAATTTATAGAAATTACCAATTTAACACCCTCATATTTTCTTTTCTTTTTTTTGAAAATATCTCCTACAGTTTAGTGCATCCAATATTCACACTAAGGGCCATTTGGGTACCAATCTATTATAGGTACATGCTGGTAAAATGTTGGTAATGTATTTTTTATATTTTTTCTAAACATGGTAAAAAATAATAACAATGTACATCTAAATACTACTCAAACAGTAACAATCCATTTACATATAATGTATTATAGTAGTAATATATTTTCAGGTATCCAAACGACCCCTAAATTACAAAAAAATCACATTGCTTTTTATGGACGAGGCAAAATGGTGTATAGATTCTTATGAAAACTAAAGAGCAATTGCTTGAGACAAACTGTACCCGAATATTATGCATGATAATAGGGCTCTATGGTGGTTCTGAAGGACCACAGTCAATCACTGCTCCATTGGATGGAATATATAGGTAAGATGATTTTTACGATATCAACCTTTTCTAACTATATATGATTCACCCAATGATCAATAATAAAGAAAAAAAAAAAAGGTATTTTGAGCTCCCAAAACCATTGTTAATTTTGGAGGCATATATGTTCAATAACATAACAGATAAAATTAATTGAAAACACGACTAAAATTATCTGATTCTAGTTAAAAAAATTCTACTAATCAATGATAAAAAAATTACGAGAGACTCATATTTTTCTATTAATCAATAAAATAAATACTTAACTATTAATTAATAAGAGAGTAAATTACAAGTAACTCATTACTGAAAGAACCAAAAAAGAAACCCAGAGAAGATACCTAATCTCCCACACTACCTCTTTATAATTTTAGCTCCCAAAAAAATCCCAAAGTTCTTTTTTATTTTTTCGCACTTTTTCTCTCTGCAAAGGCAACCTTAAATAGAAACAGAACCCACACCTTCTCCCTACAAAATCAACTTTAAATAAAAACAAAAAGTGATACGTATAAGCCATCTAATTTTCCCTAACATGTTTATCCTAACTTAATTACAACTAACCCAAAAGCTACTATATAATAAGAATTATCTAAAAATAGTAAACCCAAGTTAAAAAGAAAACTAATCTCTTAAAATTAAAGAATCAAAAAATAATTATTAGCAATTTAAGAAAGAAAATTTAAGAAATGTTTTAGAAAAAGAGTAACTGAGGGACTTCAAAATTTATCCTTTACTTTTCCGCCTTAGTAAAGTAGATCCACGTAGAAATGGAAAGAGTATATTTTTATTTTTCTTTTTTGAACTATTATGTTTGTTAAGGTCCAAAATGGAAAGCTACGAAAATTGACTTTTTTCTTTGGAGCTTAGTCACGCACGCCTATTGAGACCTTAGGTTTGACCTATTTTATCAAACAATTTGACATTTCGCCTCCACTTCATTTATTAATATTTACTTTATAAAATAAGCTAAAATACATGCTACTATCTCGTGGTATAGTGTATATTTACCGGAAAAAAAACCTTTTTAAGATTATTTTTAAGACTTGAAATTTTTAAAATATAATCTTGTAATACATATATTAACAAAAAAAACTGTTATAATTACACTATTTAAGCACTTTGTCTCAAGATTGAATAGAGACCATCTAAATTTTAAAAAAAATGTACCTAAAAATACAAAAAAAATGAAAAAGTAAATAAAAAGAGAATGTACACTTGATATACAATATATTCAAGTTATTAACAACTAATATCTTCAATATAACATAGTTGCAACCAATATCTTTAATATATCTTTTATTTTCTATCTCTCTCTATACAACTCTATCTCCACATTTCTCTCTCTCCCCTACACAAAAGCTTCCATAAAAATATATCATCACCTCTAAAATCTCTCACGTACTCTCTTTTTTCAATATCGAGAATCCATTTATCTCTCTCTCCACATTTCCCTGTCTCTATCCCCTGCACATAAGATTCCATAAAAATCGTTCATCTCTCCTCAAATCTCTCATGCATTTTCTCTCTCCTCCTGTACATAGTTTCTCTCTCTAGTTTTTATTTAATCTCGTATGCATTCTCTCTCTCCGTATCTCCATCTCTCCCTAAGCTTCCATAAAAATCTCTCTATATATGATTTAGGGTTTATTTTAGGATATACTTATTGCTCCATAAGAATCTCTCTACATGATTTAGAGTCCTTTTTTAAGATAATACGAATCAAATATTTTTTTCATTTCAAAATTTTCACGCATGAGGAAATAAGTTCGTACTCTTTGTCTCTCCCTCTCTTTCTATCTCTTCCATTGAATATAGGTATACATATCTTTGGCATCTCTTTCATCCGCGTCTCTCTCTTTCTCTCTCTAAAAAAGTATACATCTCTCTTTTTATATCTCTACACCAATACTTTTAGGAAATATGCATAAGGAAATAGGCTCCTACTCTTTCTCTCTCCCTCTCGCTCTCATTCTTTCGAACCGGACTCGCCCAGTTCGACTCGAAAATCGTAAAAGTGGATCGTATCGGCTAAAAAATCGGAAATTGTCCGGTTCTAGAGAGAACCGGACGATTCTGTACAGTGACTCGCCGATTCACTGTACGGAATCGGCAAGTCCCGTACGGATTTTTTTTTTTTTTTTTTGGTAATCCATGATCGAATTTTTTGTTTTTTTGTAACCCATAATAGAATTTTTTGTAATCCATGATCAAAATGTTTGTTTTCTTTTCTTGTAATCCATGATCGATTTTTTTGTTTTTTTTGTTTTTTTGTAACCCATGATAGAATATTTTGTAATCCATGATCGAATGTTTTGTAATACATGATCGAAATGTTTTTTTTTTTTTTTGTAATCCATGATCGAAATGTTTGTTTTTTTTTTTGTAATCCATGATTGAATTTTTTGTTTTTTGCTTTTTTTGTAACCCATGATAGAGTTTTTTGTAATCCATGATTGAATTTTTTGTAATCCATGATCGAACTGTTTTTTTCTTTTTTTGTAATCAACGATTGAATTTTTTGTTTTTTTTTGTTTGTTTGTTTTTTTTTGTAATCCATGATCGAATTTTATGTAATCCATGATCGAATTTTATGTAATCCATGATCGAATTTTTTGTAATCCATGATTGAATTTTTTGAAAATTTGTGATTTTTTTTTTTTAATCCATGATCGAATTTTTTTTTGTAATCCATGATAGAATTTTTAGAAAAATTTGTGATTTTTTTTTTAATCCATGATCGATATTTTTGAAAATTTGTTTTTTTTTTTTTTTAATCCATATTATTCAAAGAGAAAATGAGAGAGATGATGATTCTGAGGCCACCCTATCCCAGCCATATTATTCACATATCGAGTCCCAACAGCAACAGTGTAGGGATGAGCACGAAATACTGTAAATTAAATGCTGAATGGCGGTTCATGCAGGGAAGGAACATATCAATATTCGCATATTCATTCAAAAACATGAAAATTCTTAATAGAGTACCCTCATTTTTTATTGAATTCCTAAAAAAAAATATTTATAATGAATTTTAATAATTTTTTCGAATTTTTTTTAAGCTTTATTCTGACCGATTCACCCGATTCCCGATCCGGATCGCCCATTCGCCGATCCGGATCTCCGATTCGCCGATCCGGATCAGTTTTTTGGAAACCCGATCCGGTTTTTAAACCATTGAAAAAATCTATCATGGATTACACAAAAAAAAAAAACAAAAAACAAAAAAACAAAAAAACAAAAAATATAAATAAATAAATAAATTTCGTACGGACTCGCCGATTCCGTACAGTAAATCGGCGATTCACTGTACAGAATCGTCTGGTTCTCTCTAGAACCGGACGATTTCCGATTTTTTAGGCAATCCGCTCCCCTTTTCACGATTTTCGAGTCGAACCGGACGAGTCCTGTTCGACTCGGCGTTTTTTAAAACACTACATGAAACCAATTTGTCCTATTTCAAAATGTCTCTTTCTCTCTCTCTCAAACATTTAAGGTTCTCTCCCTACCTAAGCATAAGTAAGTCTCTTTCTTCAATGAACACGAAGGACGCATTCATTAGCTTGTCATATACACCATAGGCCATAAACCACATGAACACCATCATCCCCATGTCCATACCCATTGACATCATCGAAATTTGGTTTGATGTTAATACTATAAGATATTATTTTATTTTTTAACTAAACCTTTTAATGCACAAAAGGCAGTTTGTATAATTTCAAGCAAATCTCAATATTCATTCATTTAACCATTTGTATGAAAACATATGGAGATGAAAAGTGAGATGGACTCTCTCATTGCTCATCTACATAAAGAGAAATGTAGTGTACACTATTTACTTTTCTATTTCTAATATGGCCCTCTAGTAATTATACATATTATGACAAGACAATTATTTATGTAAAGAAATACTTGATCTGAAATATTTCATGATGATCAATGCTTATGAATATTCCAAGTTCAACAATATATGTATATTTGTGATAATATTATTTTACCTCCCTCATTTTGTTACAAGGTTATGCATTACAACATCCTTCGAAAGTATAAGCTAATTGGCTATGTTGTGTGATAATATTTTGTTTGGATTGATAATGTTGTTCATTATTTTTAACCAAGTTGTGACTTCTTTTTATTTATTTTGTTTACCATTCTTCTTTTTATTTAAAAAACTAAATTTGTACCCATGATGCGATGCTAAGCTATTATTTTTCATTGAGATGTAGTAATCATTGACACCTTATAATGCTCTGCGTATATCCACATAACATTAAAATATTTAATGATATATCATGTTAGATTGAATTATCATATTGTTGATAGCTATTCATTGAATAGTGGGAATAAATCATCATTTACCAAATTAGAATTGAATTTGTTATCTCGTTGATGATCAATGCATATCAAGAAAGTTATTGAATTGCTCATTCAATGAGCATTCTCAATGCCTTGAAGAGGATTCGAACCTCCACCACCTAAAGCTTTGTCAAATTATTATTGTTTTTGTTGTTTTGACCTATGATCCGAATATGAGCTTTGGACTTAAAAACCAGTAGAGGATGACATGTTTAAGAAACAAGCGTAAGCAATATGCCTTTTTCTCTTGGTTAAAAGACAGATATAAATAAAATTCAACGTGTTGGTGAATAATTGGTAAGGTATATGAGAAATCCCATGTAGGCAGCATGAAGCAATGTCCTATACAAAACAATTGAAACCAAAAAATCTAAGTATGGTGTTTGACCACATTCGCAGGGTATATGTGAAACCCCATGTGAAAAACATGAGGCAATGTCATATACAAGGTTGTTGAGGCCAAGAATTCTGAGTGTAGTGTGTTACCACTTTGACAGGGTATTTGTGAAAGCTCATGCAAGTAGCATGAGGCAATGCCATATGCAAGATTATTGAGGCCATGAAATCTGAGTGTAGTGTATGACCATATTGACAAGGTATATATGAAAACCCATGTAGAAAGTATGAGGCAATGCTATGTACATGGTTGTTGAGGCCAGAAAATCTGAAGGTGGAGTATAACCACATTGGTACAGTATATGTGAAATAACATATAAGTAGTATGAGGCATTATCATATATAAGGCTGTTGAGGCCATGAAATCTAAAAGTGGTGTGTGATTATACTGGTTGGGTATATGAAAATCTCATATGGAAAGCATAAGGCCATGTTATGTACAACATGTTAAAGGGCCTTCAGGCCAAGTGGGAGTTATTGGAAATGTGGCCTATCAGGCTTTTTTTTCTCCCGAAAATTTATTTATTCAATAATGGTACAAAAGCCATATTGTAGTATATGTGAAATCCTATATGGTTAATATGAGGCAATGCCATATATGTGGATTCATTTTTTAGCTTTAATAGGATGTATCACTAGAGAGAAACAAGATATCACTGGAAGAAAAACCCAGTGGTGTGTTTGGATTTCCGGTAGAATTTATTTTTTATATCATAGATATATAAAGCTTATTTAATTTTTAAATATATTTTACCAAATTGTAGAAATACTTGCTTAAGGGAATTAAAGCACGAGTTACACTTGGATCTTAACTCCCATAGACCATGAATATGAGAGTTACAAAATAAATGTATTCTCTACCTCTAGAAAAAATAGAGAAAAGGATAGAAAAATAGAGATAGAAGGTGAAGGAGAATCGCCAAGATGACTCTCAATGTAGCCAATCATTGGATGACTTGGTCCATAGGTTTTGGTATGGAACCGTAAGTTCCTCGTCTGATTTAAAGACAGATCCAAGTAAATTGGTTATCGATTTTATTTATATATTTATTAATTTTCTTTATTGGGACTAACATATAAACCAAAGTTACCAAACAAGAAAAGAATCAATGTATAAACATCAGCCAACATAGTCAATACATCAAAAAAAAATTACATCAAAAAAAATTTAACTTTGTAGGAGGTTAAACTTGTAGAAGTTACGTGAGGTCTAAAAATCACAGTACACCCATTAATAAAGAAATACATTCACAAAAAAATTGAATTCAGTCGAAATTCAAAGTTACACTTAAAAATCTAGAAGGTTTGAATTTTGTAGAAGTTAAACCTGAGGTGTAAATACCACAGTGTACTTATTAATAAAGAAATACATTTACAAAAAAATTGAATTATGTAGAAATTAAAACTTAGGTTTAAAAATCTAAAACCTAATAATCTGAATAAAAAAAAGGTTTATTCTCAAAATAAATAATAATTCAATTAACCATGGATCAATAATTCAACTTAATTAACAATGTATCAATAATTCAACAAAAGACGAACACCTAATAATCTGAATAAAAGAAAGGTTTATTCTCAAAATAAATAATAATTCAATTAACCATGGATAAATAATTCAACTTAATTAACAATGTATCAATAATTCAACAAAAGACGAACAGATATTTGCTTCCTCTCTCGTATATTTAACAATCGATCAATAATTCAACAAAAAGACTAGCTTATCAACTTCAATTTGCTTATGCTAAACCAACATGCATCTCGATCCTCATCGCGTCTGTCTCCCTGAAAACACATTCCGATAACGTTACAACCGCCTATAGATTTAAATTGTTACCCAACAAAATATTCAGATCTATCAGACAAATTGAAAAAGTGAGATTCAATCATTAAAATTGATAACCCAATGAATATATTAAGATCCATCAGAGAAATTGAAAGATTGAGATTCAATCATTGAAATTGATACCCTAAACTGATGAATACATCTGCGGCAAATCAAATGCAAAGTGGCAAATCAAATGCAAACCTATCCAGTTATCCACTTCAACAGTAGACAGCGAGTGAATTTTTGACGAATTTTTAGAAAGCGCAATACTGGGACGAATTTTCGGAATACAAAGCAAAAAAAACCTTAAAACTAGAAAAGTTAAAAGCCCTGAAGCTCAAAGAATTACGAAGATTTAGAATTTTAAATGTCTCCAAAAAGGTGAGTTCTATCGAAATTTTTGGATGGACATTTTCGTTTTATTTTATGAATGCATCAATCATTAAATTTGTCTCTTATTATTAGATATAAATAGATACAAGTTATGTTTTAATCTCTCAAATTTGTCTCTTATTATTAGATATAAATAGATAGACGCGTTTTACTATCTTATGTTTTTATGGACTTTATTTTCCTTGATACTGATCTTTTCTATTTTAACGATGTCATCCTCTCATTTTGTAGGAAAACTAAAGAGTGAGAAAAAAGAATGAAAAGTAAAGAGTGAGAAAAAAGAAAATATAGGGCTGCTGTTCTATTAAGTAAGAAAACCTTCTCATAACCCAAATTTTTTTTGAAATCCTGGTCTTAGAAGACATTCAAATTGCCATTCCTTGATTGTGAAAAACAAAAAAAGGTAAGACTCAATATTACACATTGGAATTTGATTTTAAAGCCGTCATGAAGATTTCTCATGCCCAAATGTTCCTGAATGAGGATCTTTTTTCAAGATTTTCATGTGTTTATAGATTTGTTCGATTTCAACTATTTTTTTTAATTTAAAATACTATAATTAAAAATAAAAATAGTTACTCACACTATCCTAAGAATTTTCAGCACCATAATTGCATCTATGAGACCATGACAAAGTTTGGAGGTTCACATTAATTTGTTTATTTAAAGTTGCAACAATATGCAAAGCACAACCCTTTAAAAAAATTGGATTATAGGGCACAATATGGTAAATTGGAGCGCACTTTCAAATTCCATCTATAAATAATTAAATTAAGGTACATCTTCAAACTCTATCAAGGCGCACCACCTCTAAATTAAGACCCCACCTTCAATGTCACAAACTCCTATAATAACCTACAAATCTATTTTTGTTTTTAATTATGAAATTTAGAACTCACAAAATAATGTAAATTTAGCATATCTTTAAATCAATATCAGAAACTCCTATAATAACGTACAAATTTATTTTCACTCTTAATTATTAAATTCAAAACTCAAATAATAATGTAAATTGCACATATCTATAAATGTTGGGAGTCTTCAAAATGGATGATCTAAGTAATGTGTTAGCATTATTAAATTCAAAACTCAAATAATAATGTAAATTGCGCATATCTATAAATGTTGGGAGTCTTCAAAATGGATGATCTAAATAATGTGTTAACAGATGAACTCTTTTTAAAGTTTTCTTTTCTTATTCAAAACTCTTTTTAAAGTTTTCTTTTCTTATTCATACATCTTGATAGTCAACTTAAGAGTTTTTTAGTATCAAATTTTTTTTCTTTTGATAATTTTTTAGTGTGTTAACAAAATTAATATTTTCATGAACTTTTTGGAATTTTAATTAGAGTGATATTTTTTATTTTTTGAAAAGTGACGCTAAGAAGACATTTTTGCAATTTGCATGGAAACGAGTTCATAAATGCCATAGGGGTAGCCAGCTATCCTTCCTAGATTAACTGAACTCCGCCACGTGTCACCTCTAAAACAAATCTGTATATGACATTTTGGTTTAATTTTTGGATTTTTAAAAGAAAAAAATTATGTAAACTTGCTATCACTTAATATATAGAGTAGGATTGCAAATTCGTTTTATTTCGATGGCATAGATTTGATTATTTTAAAAGATATTATTTTTTAATATTATCATAAAAGATATGTCAAATCTATAACATTCCACTATAATCAGCAGTGGAGAAAATTGTCACTTTACTTTCAAGATTAGATTGCAACCTTATTATATAAACCACGCCCTTATTTAAAAGCTACAATTTTTTTTTAGTATTTTAAATATGAGATAAAATATTCAGCGTCTTGGCCAATTGTAACTACTCTATTACCATGGATTTTTATGGGTATTTTAAAAATAAATTAAAAAAATATGAGGCAAAGTGTTAAATTGTTCATCTATATAAATAAATTGATAAAGTAAGCATATACCATTATACCATTTATCTTTGTTGCACGAAGTTCACTATTGCTATTAGCTATAGGTAAATTGAATGGCTGAGATGTTTCACAAAGTTCGTGAATTTTGTTGTGAACTTGAATCTAGTCATTGATATCTCATAACCACACGATTTGAAATTTGGCGGACAATAGTGATTATGACATTATTATATTAAGAGTAAATGGTATTCTTTTTATACTTTGCCCTTTTTATATGTTGCATTTTTTGATGTTGGCTAATAGTTTCAAAATTGGACAAATATATAACTTGCCATTCAAAACATAAATTTGGAGAAATACAAAATTAAAAATTAATAAGAATATAAATAATGGTTCTTAATGGCTAGTTTGGAAGATAGTTAATTTTATCAGCAGAATATCATCTCATCTAAAATTAACATATTATGTATAAATTTTTAAATATTTTCTAGCTATTTTAGTAAAAAATATGCGTTTTTCAATAAATTACTATGAATAAAATAAAAGTAGTTTTTTAAGATAAACTTATACATAAAACTACCTATAAGTTTATCTTCAATGAATTTATAATAGATATTGCTCCAAATTATAAACAATTAAAATATAAAAATTAAATTCAAGCCTTTTAATTTTTTAAGTTGTATAATTACCCAAATTAATATGCTTAGATGTGGCTAGTTTTAGATGGAGAGTATGATATTTGTTATTTTTAATTTTTCAAAATTTACTGAATCATTCAAATTTAAAATACTAAACAAAAAATAAAAAATCACTTAAAATCAATATACCTCTTTTGCCTCCTCCAATGCTCTAACATATTTTATCATCCAATGTAATCAAGAAGCTTTCTTTCCTAAACGAACTTATCTTCTAATTTTTAGTTTTTGAATGTTAGTCTCATAGATGGTAATCAAGAAACTTTTTTTCCTAAACAAACTTATCTTCTAATTTTTAGTTTTTGAATGTTAGTCTCATAGATGGTAATCAAGAAACTTTTTTTCCTAAACAAACTTATCTTCTAATTTTTAGTTTTTGAATGTTAGTCTCACAAATTAGATGGAAGTTGTATAGACAACTGCTTGAAAGGCATTTAGTAAAAAAAAATTAAACTGCTTGAAAGGCATTTAGTAAAAAAAAATTAAAACTTATCACAACAAAAGTATGTTATTCCAAAGTCTCTCATATTAAAAATATGTGATTTCAAATTAAGAATCAAAGGCACACATACGTTATGTTAATGAGATTGCTATTTTCATTACAGTTTACTAAAGTAAAAATTTGAACATATGTAAGTACAGATTTACCTAATTTTTTATATGAAATTCAGAAATTAAGAAATGTGTTATATCATGTTATTTATTTATTTATTTATTTATTTATTTATCATGAAATAAATTAAGATGTTGTGATTTAAATTCCAAAAATTTTATTCTATCTGTTTTCAATAAAATCTTAATTTCAAATTATTGATATTAACAATTTTCCTAATTCTAATATGGAATTAATTCAAGGGAACGATCTATCATATGAATACCATTATTTCATAAAAGGCTAATGGCGGATTAATGCATGGTATAATGCTATATATAGCGTTCTTTGATTTCATGTTATATATATATATATAGAGAGAGAGAGTAATGATCCTATAGAACCCTCGCTCACCCATGTGTGTAAGACCCCAAAGGATCATCATTAAAGTTGGCACTGATCTCTAAAAAAGTTATCACATGGTGTGGGACTTGACTTTTCTATAGATCCGTACTAAATTTAATGGTGATTAGGGTACACACATGGGTAGGGGAGGGTCCTATAGGATCATTTCTCATATATATATATATATATATATATATATATATATATATATATATATATAATTGCTACAGTGTCAGCCAATGGCCCGGATTGAATCTAGGTCGATCTGACGGTCACTACCTCATTTTTCGTATTTCTTTTCTTATATACAAATTCAAATCACTTGAAATTTATGGAAATGCTAGCATAGACTCACTTGCCTACAACTACATATAGGCCCAATGGCCCAGATTGAATCTAGGTTGATCCAATGATCACGATTGTATTTCACATTTTAATTTTAAATTTAATTTTCTTATATAAATTTAAATCAATTTAAATTTTGGCCATTTGTACTTTAAAAATAAAAGAATGCAATAAAAATATAAAAAAATTATTTTGTAAAAAAAATTGACCAAAATACCCCTAAAAAGATAGATGTGCCCTTTTCAACTTTTTTTGGGTAAAAAAAGTGCAGTCCAAAGGGTAAACTAGGTCGTGGGGGTTAGAAGCTATGTTTTATTGGATCTCTATGCCGATAGAAACTTTTAAAACTCTGGTTTGTAAAATATTTTTTTTATATTTTTTGTAGATTCGCCTATTTTTAATGAACACGCATTCCGAATTTCAGGTCATTCTGATTTGTATAAAATAAAATAAAATACCACTGAACAATCGTGAGCATGCGATGAACTTTGGGTAGTAATGAAGGTAGGCCAAATCACTATTCATTTTCGCCTATAGGTGAAAATAAACAGTGATTTCGTCAACCCGCATCACCATCCAAAGTATATATATATATATATATATATTTGTTTATTTATTAATTAATTTTATTTACTTACTTTGACATTGTCAATTTTTAAAGTAATATTTAGTTTCACCTCTATAACTTTTCAATTTTTCATTAGTTGTCGTTTAGTTCATCATATTTCATTTTATTGCTTATAATCCAAGTATTTAAAGGAAAAAATTTATATAAGGTTGCAACCTTAAAATGTAGAATTAAGATGCACCAGAAAAATCTGATGTAAAAGGTTGTTTTGAAGTTGGAAAACCCTTTAATTGGTCACTTAGATATTGAAATATACGAATATGAAAAAAAAAAAAAAAAAAAGATTTCGAGTCCAAAAATAGTGCATCTTACAACACATTTTCTGGACTGTCTATTTTAAAGTTTTGTATGTGTTTATAGATTTCCTTAATTTGAACTATTTTTGGAGTCTAATATTTTATAATTAGAGATGAAAATTGATTGGTCTAAGAAGAGTGAGAACCTTAAACTTTTTATTAACCATCTTAAGTCCGGGTAAATGATATGGGTTGTATTAGGTAGGTAGCCAAACGTAAAACTTTGTCAAAACTTTTTATGAATCTTGAATCTACAAGATCAATGAAAATAAGTTTTCATATTATCTTAAGAATTATTGACACAAAAATTACATCATATGATAAAATTGGATGATAATTTGATTGTTTAAAGTTGCAACCCTTTGCAAACTACACTCGTATGTTGTTTAAAATATACTTGACATAGCCATTTTTTTGAGACGGGTTCAAACTATGTTTATCATATTTTTAGTAGAATTTTTAATTTAACTTGAATAGAGCTGTGGAATTTCAATTTTGGTAGGAATTATGTTCCAAATGGAACGCTATGAAAATTGACTTTTTCTTTTGAACTTTAGTCAAGCACGCCTATCCGAACCTCGGTTTGACTTATTTTTCAAACAATTGACATTCAGCCACCATATCATTTATTGTATTTACTTTAGAAAAGAAGGCAAAACATATTCTACTATCTCGCGAGTATAGTGGTTATTTACTCCCTCGGGTAAAACCCTATCTAAGATTATTGTTAGGACCTCAAATTTTGGAATATAACATTATATGCACCTAATGAAAAAACTTTTCTAATTGCACCATTTAAACACTTGAAAAAAAAGAATGTCTCAAGATTGAATAGAAACTATCTAATTTTTAAAAGATTAAATCTAAGTATTACAAAATTCTTTTTTTGTATTTTTTTTTTTAAATAATCATTTGATAATTCTATGGTGATAACCAAATTTTAAAATTGAAAAAATCCTCAATCGAAAGAGTAGAAGCAAACTATACTCCCGAAGGTACATAGTATACGTGCTCTTGTAACAAAGGAGCTTGTTTTGCTGTTTCAATCCAAATCTTGGGCCGCCCCATTTGGCTCAATCAAAAGGGCTTTATTTGCTTTTCCTTTTTCTTTTTGACAATAATAAAGGTTCGCTTTATTTCATTTATTTTTCTACTTTGGTGTACTTGGACCGAAAAAAAACATTTATAAGATTGTTTATGAATTGCACACAATTTGCACCCAACAGACCAACGTTAAACATTAATTACTATTTTATTTAAATCCTTCTTGTTAACAAAATTTTGAAATTCTTTAAGATTATTAATATTAATAAATGTTAGAAAATTTCCCGTTAAATTTGAATTGACGATAAGGATAGCTTCAGCCATAATGTTCGGTACTAACTTTTAAGTTCTTGGATTGATAAGAGAATTTAGTTTTAATCCATTTTCTTATAAGTAATTTTGATATGCAATTTCTTAATAAAAATAAACCAAATGCCCATGTAACTTATAGGGCACTTTGGTCTTTTTTATTTTTATTTTATCAAGAAAGTATTTTCTTCTATTTTATTTGGGTGCACCCCTTCATGGAGTAGTCATGGCCCAAATTTCATATTAAGATAAGTTGGCTAAACATAACATTGGGGCTGGATGGTGTGGATTTGACACATCATTAAAGATACGATAAAAAAATAGCAGATAGTGTTTAATCTGCATTATAGATTACTACTAAAGTAATCTTTGTTTATCTTAAACTTAAAATAAATGTGACACATGGACTTGTTTAATCTCACGACACCAAATGTGATAACATCAACCACAACTCCTGGAAGCATTTTAGCCCTTTCAACACCTAAGATAAATAGATCCCATCAATGTTAAAGAGCGAGGGCAATTTAAGTTAATATCTCAATTCTAATTCAATCTTGAACCTTCATCCATGTTACAAGGGGTGGAAGGGCCAAGGTCGTTCCGAGCCCAGCCTTAAAACCTACATATGGTTAGGACCCATAGCGGGTTCGATGGCCTAGGTCTTGCAGGGTATGGGGGAGCCGACACCATCTGGCCTGGCCCGATTATTGGTCCAAGCCATGCCGTGATGAGTTGATTCTAGACTGAGCTCAAGCCTGACTTAGAAAATTAAAGTCGAGGTCAGCCCTATCTCATTTACTCCCACTACCTTCTCCATTTTAATCTCTCCCGCTCTTTTGGAAATGTTAACGGTGGCAGTGGAGGGTCTCTCCCTCCAAATTGATACAGGGAAAGGTTTCTATACTTCCCCTATTGTATAGAAAATATGCCCCCCACCCCCATCTAATTGTCTGATTTAGATCAAGTGAATCCAACTGTCTCATTTAGATCAAGTGAACCACTTATTCTTTGATCTAGATTTGACACCTAAAAGTATTTTATTTTTAATTATTTTTATACAAATTATATGAATATGAAATTTGATACTTACCATCATCTCAATGGGACGCACTTAAAACAAACATCATTTAGATCAAGTGAATCCAACTGTCTCATTCAGATCAAGTGAACCACTGATTCTTTGATCTAGACCTGATGCCTACAAGTATTTTATTTTTAATTATTTTTATACAAATTATATGAATATAAAATTTGGTACTTGCCATCATCTCAATGGGACACACTTAAAACAAACATTTAAAAAATGCTTTTGATCAAATACAATGAACAAAATACCCCCAAAACTTCATAGGCAATTGGTCATTTTATTTTAATGAAAATATTTCTTTTATATCTTTTTAGAGGTGCGAATGGATGCCCAAAATTTAACACCAAAATGCTTTGTATAAGACATTTAAAAATAAAATAGTGTAGAAATGTGACATTGTCATTAAAACCATCTCAACCGTCTATTCAGAATGAA
This sequence comes from Amborella trichopoda, assembly GCF_054954075.1. Taxonomy (NCBI): domain Eukaryota; kingdom Viridiplantae; phylum Streptophyta; class Magnoliopsida; order Amborellales; family Amborellaceae; genus Amborella; species Amborella trichopoda. The sequence continues at coordinate 4,804,698 of NC_142340.1, forward strand.
TGGTTGGATAAAAAAATCACGTAAACTTTATAGTATAGAAAGCTTGCCCACAAATATAACTGTAAAAAGATTAAAAAGAGGGCCCAAAACTACCTTCACATAACTCAAAAAGAAATGTATGCACGGATTAATCCTCAACCATAAGGTAAAATTCCACATCCCCATGCATTTTCCAAAATTATTTTCAAACACCATGAAATTTTCAAACAAAATGCTAGGGCTTTGAATCCAATAATTACATTCGAACTTCCTAATATTTATTGATAAACCACCACGTTTTCATTCATAATCCCACGACTACATTCCAACTTCATAACGACCACAAAGTACCAATGTTCTCATTTCTATAGGGCCATCGATAGCCCTTGCTTGTAAAATTAGGAATCTGAAATATCAGAGTCTACTCAGGATTGTGTATATAGTCAACTGAAATGTAAAATAGGCAAATGCAACAAGAAAATGAATGCCATGATGAAATAAATTTAAAACAGAAAATAGAACCTGATAACTATAAATGGTTCAGCCCAATAAGGCCACATTCAAGGGCACAACAAATTGATATCCATTGTCAAAAAAGACCACAAATTTATGTGACAAAAGGTATACATTTTACTTTAAACATTGACAAAACCTTTGCCCATTTTCCCTCTAGAACCACTCTCCCAACCACAATGTTGTCAACTGAAATGTAAAATAGGCAAATGCCACAAGAAAATGAATGCCATGACGAAATAAATTTAAAACAGAAAATAGAACCTGATAACTATAAATGGTTCAGCCCAATAAGGCCACATTCAAGGGCACAACAAATTGATATCCATTGTCAAAAAAGACCACAAATTTATGTGACAAAAGGTATACTACTTTAAACATTGACAAAACCTTTGCCCATTTTCCCTCTAGAACCACTCTCCCAACCACAATGTTCTCAATTGATCTCCCTTTTCCCAGTGTAGCAGTGCTACACTGCTACCATAAAGAGAATTTTGAGAGCAATAAAAAATGAAACATGATAATATAGCTTTACATGGTTCACCCCAAAAGGGCTGCATTCAAGAACACAACAAATTGAAATCCATTATCTCAATAAAGACTTTCGAGTATACATTGTACTCGAAAGTATACATGCCCTAGAGGATATCGATTTGCCTTTCGAATAGCTGATATTGGAGTTTACAAATTTATGCAATATTATAATTATAAATAAACACTATCACCTCATGTATAGAAGGGTCAGCAATCACATCCATACATGAAGCACATTCCAGCTGATAGTAGAAGTAGAATTACAAACAACATTTATGTTACCCGCCAGGAAATAAAAATAAAAAATAAAAGTTTGAATCCCAAGTCAACACTACAGCAGCAGGCAGAGTCAAATCCCCAAAACACTGGTCAGAAATGAATAAGGACCAAAAATCAGATGATTGAGATTTTCCATGACAAATATATCCCATAACAACAAAGCACAATCTAAAATAGCAAATACAATGGCCTTCTTTGAGTCAATGGGCACAATGACATCATTAAAATAAGTAGCATTGAAAGATTGCTCTGTGGAAGCACCTCATTCTCCTTCATTGAGAATAGGGACAATAAGGGGGTGTAGTTGTGCCAGATACACTATTGCCCACCTGTGAAAAGGGAATAAACAAATTACAAATGGAAACCAACACGAGTGACAAGAATAAGAAAATAAACTTGTCATGAAATATGAGAGTAAACAAATTATGTTTGAAAAGACTAGTTCAAATAGGAAAAAGTTCAGAAGACTAAATAATAAATCCTGTTTTTTGTTCTTGGTTTTTCTTTGACTAGCTTGTAAATTTTTGTTTTCCTCAACATAGCATTTCCCATAAAAACAAGGGTTTAAGATGGGCAAAGATGGCGTTCATAAATTCTTAATATGGCCCCTGGGAGAATATCTTCTGCAATTAATTGGATCATTTATCTACTTGCTCAGATAAAACTTGAGAAAATTATGTCCTTGTTCACAATTTTGGAAAACTTTCCAATTCACTAATTATGGGGAAGCACATGTTTTGAAGAAGTTGATTTCATTATAAAATTTCATCTTTACAATTATAGTGTGTGGGTAGGACCCAAGACACCACATTGGTGCTCCACCAACCTGACCACCCAGGCCTCAGGCCCATTCTATGGAACTTATTACTTCACAAAACCAAAAAACAACAATGCATGACAATTTTCATGAAACCTCATTAGAATGATAAAAGCATATTTAAGACAATTGTCAGAATTTGTAGTTCAAACATTCCATCTCTCACCAACCCAGCTCAGAATTACCTACTAATAAACCATAAGAAAAAGGACACATCTTATGTCTAGAGTAGGAAACCTCAAGGTCAGGACCACCAAGGAAGCACAGGGACAATTATAATGTCAATGTGTGAGAATGGGTGTAGAGATCTGTCTGCTGGGTTTCCCTTCCTGTGTGCAGCTTATATTTACAGATCAATAGACACACTCATTCTACGAGGCTCTAGGAACACATTATGTCTACAATATACAGGTTGATGGAGACATATTTCTAGGAGAACTATCCCTGCTGAAAGCTAACTGCAAGAGGTTCAAGAAAACATGAAGTTTTATGGACCTTTGATGTCAATGCAACTTCATAACGGCACCACTAACCAGTCAAGAGTGTACTTGCTTCAACTAATGTAGAATTCCCCAACCCAAGAGGTCCACACACCCTCATTACCTGCTTGAGCAAGCCCTTCACCAAAACAAGAAAGCCCTTGACCAAACTCACTCAAAGGACTTGTCACATGCACGACACTAACAATGCACACCTCTGCTTAGAAATGTAGGGGCATCACTTGGGTTAGGTTTGAAACATAGAGGTCTAAAAAAGCTTCAGGGGAGGAGGAGCATCACACTAATGGGATTTAGTGACGATTACGTCCGGAGGGCTCTTCTTTTGGCTCTTAGGACAGGGAAAGAATTGATGTTTGGTGAGATAGAAGGCTAGGAAGGCTTGCATGATATCATGGCAAGGATTGAGCAAGTATATAGCAGTTTGACCTAGACACCATCAGGACACAATTGACTATGTTGGGATGGATCCTCGTGGGAGCTTGGACACTTTTGATGACACAAGGCAAGTAGGCTCAAATTATGGGACGTCTACAGGGGTTGGTGGAGGAGCCTCTCTAGATTGACAAAGGAAAATGAAAAAGGCACCACACCATGTGGTAAGAAGGGAGATATAGACGACTAGAGAAAGGTATAATTAAGTGTTTTAAAATGCGGAATGCTGTCCAAATACAGTCAGGGGGCCAATGTGGCTCGATGAGGTCAAGATGTGGGTGCATCACCCTGATGCGGTCGATAAATATCAAAAAATCTCAAAAAATAGGTTAATGCATAGAAAAAATAGGGGGGTGATTTATGTGATGATAAGTATTTATTTCTTAACTCCAATAGTATTAGCTGTCAGAGATTCTGTATGCACTATCCCATGATATTTTTTGGGTATGTAACTATCCCCTGATAGATCATAGAAGACATTAGAAAGTAGATATGTCCTGTTTTTGCGAGCAAAATTGATAGAACACTATAGCAATGGTGGAGAAAGGTACTGTAACCAAACAGCTCATAAAAATGTTGGGTATAGGATCATGCGTTGGAGACTTATGTATATTTATTTATTAACTCCAATAGTATTAGCTGTCAGAGATTCTGTATCCACTATCCCCTGATAGTTTTTGGGTAAGTAACTATCCCCTAATAGATAGATCATAGAAGACATTAGAAAGTAGATATGTCGTGTTTTTGCAAGCTAAATTGATAGAACACTATAGCAAATGGTGGAGAAAGGTACAGCAACCAAACAGCTCATAAAAATGTTGGGTAAAGGATCCTGAGTTGGAGACTTGTGTACTCATCCAAACAGGACCTCAACGTATGACTTCGTATAATCAGCAATCTCTTAGGTCACAAACACTAGTTCATGGTTGTGGCATAGTGCGTCAGGAGCCACAGGAGCAACCCAGTGAGATGGCTCAAGGGGTGCCCTGTGTAACACAGTGGAAAACCACAGCGCCAGTATACACACCCTGCCCCCTACCTCATGTGCTCATGCCAGGCCCCCTAGTGCACGTGCACCCATCAGAACAAGCTTAATTGCAGGGGTACGTGCAAGCTCAATGCCAATACAAACAGAAGCAACCCACAAATGCAACCATGTGGTTGCCTATACACCTGAAAAGCAGCAAGCAAGCGGATCTCCTTCAAATATGCTAGCTCCCCATTGTATCAAAAAACTCACCTTCCATAGGAGACAGCTAAAAGACTTCAACTCAAAAGTGTTTGTACAAATCCCTCCAAGATGACCATTGGGACCCAGCAGCTGATGGCCTTACAACTTTCCACCATGCTACGGCTTAGTGCACCAGGGTACACACAAGTGGCACGAAAGTCCCATGCAGATCCTGTATGGTTAATAGAGAACCAGGAAAATGTACAAGGACAAGAGTCAGCCTGGTTTTGATCTGGTGGCTCCCCATTGTAGCCCATGGTCCAATATACTTCCTAGAAAGGAGATGCAGCTAAATGCTTACAACTTCCATATGACCAGAGAATAGTCCATGGAACCTACAATGGGGGGTCAAACGAAGCAGATCAGGGGGGCGATGCTGCATAAAGGCATTGCCTGCAACACTGCACACAACCTTTCTCTCCAAACTACACTATGGGGAGCCATCACACCAAACAAGGACCCGCTCGCATGCCTAACTTGGGCACCATGACTCAGCGCATGCCAGGTTATTTACTTGCACTTCGGTGAATTTCTTCACCTTGCCATTCAGAGCCATGTGCAAAATTCAGGGCGTGCCATCAGTTGCATGGGCAATCAAAATGCTTTGTTTTAGTTAAATAATCAATTCCCCTTGTCTATACCAATTTTGAGGACTTTGATGCCAGAGAAATGCTTCAAGTGTTCACAGGTAGTGCTTTCACGCACTTCATGGCCCCATAGCCAAGATTAACTTTGTTCAGTCCCCTTTAGTGGATTACCATCCAGGCCCTCAGAAGTGGACTGTGCAGACAATGTACAGATGCACGCAAGTTGTGTCCATTGGAACTTTATCTCTTGACAAAGAAGTATGTAATTGCCAAGTTGTATCCATTTAAGGTATATCTCCTAGCCAAGAAGCATTACAGACTGCAAATGTAGTGTTTGACCCATGTATCTCCTAGCCAAGAAGCATTACAGACTGCAAATGTAGTGTTTGACCCATGTATCTCCTAGCCAAGAAGCATTACAGACTGCAAATGTAGTGTTTGACCCATGTATAAGTAGTCGTGGACCTCAAAAACCCAATACAGCTCAGTAAGTTGAACAATTAGAAAACAACAATATATAAATACAATTTCAAAAATGTGAAAGGAATTAAAAGGAATGAAAACAAAGGAATAAAATCCTCATATTCACAAAAAAAAAATTTTTAAATTACTATAAACTTTCCTAAACCTTCAAGTATGGGCTACATCCAAGAAGTACAATAAAAATGAAAAATCAGGAAGTACCAAAATTGGGTTTGTGGTTGAAAGACTAAAGAGAGAATACAAGGAAAATGAGAGTGGACAAGAGGATTGTTCTTTTCTTATGTGACATGAGAGAAAAAGATTACAGAGAAAGCCAATGTCATTTTCAGGCTCCCAAATCAGCTTAACTTTATCTTTCTAATCCACCATTGTTTTTCCCCTTCCTTTTGTTTTTTTGGTTTTTTGTTTTTTGTTGGGGCGGGGTGGGTGGTTGAGGGGAGAGGGCTGGGGGAATAGAACTTTGTAACCCATCGTTATGTCAAGCATAGATGTCAAATCCTACATAAAAGCATCCTTATCTTCTCAAGTTTTTATTTTTTTGGTGTTGATGGGAACAACAATAAAGAAATGGAACCCTGCTCCTCACCAAAAGTTATGCTAGATATACAATATTATGCAGTATTATCTAGGTTGACAGGTATACTAGATGTGTTTATGCATGGTTGTAATAACATGTACGGCCCATCATGTCTAACCCATTTTGGCCTGTGTAAAACATGTTCAAGTGTTGACAGGTGTCAACATGCTGCACCAAAGGAAAACAAAGTTTCTAGGTCACACTGACTCCAATAAGCAGCCCAAATGACACCAACCCACACTGTCAGGCATGTCCCTAGCTCCTTAACAAACATTTGGGCACTGTATGAGCATCTTTTGAGCCTATTATGTGTCCCCTTGCGCATTATCCCATTACAGGTATGGGTAGGGGGCTCTAAGGATGTTGACCATAATGGCCAAAAGGCATTTTGAAGACGGTTGTATGCACCTTCTACGGACAGATGCTAGTTGAACCATCTTCGTATAGGCAAGTTCTTTGAGCACTAGCAAACCAATATGGGAGTGACTAGACCAGAGAGAGACCCGCTTGCAAGCTTAGTGCAGTGACTTATATGTGCCAACAATAATGTTCCTCAGGTATATGACATGTAAGCTAAGCTTTACATGTAGATAAGGACAATTCTGACTCTGTACCATGGAGATACAACCATTTTAACAATGGCAAACAATTCTTTTACACCCTTTCTAAATATATAACTGCTTTTCTCAGTTTGACCGCAACCCAACATCAAGAAATATTGCAAAACTACATCATTTGCAACACCACCTTAAGCAGACCAAACTTGATAATTTCTAGAAATGCGCGAGCCACACATACTGCTTGTTCAGGCTGCCTAAACCAAAAGCTTCCCAAAAATCCAAAATTTTTCCCATGGCATACACACTTTTTGTGTAACTAACAAAGCAAAAAGCAAGTGTTTACACAAATTCCAAATTATCCACATGGCACTAACCATTTGTGCAGCCAAAATTTTCTCAGCTCTCAGAAAACACACACAATTTTGAAAAATATTGAGGGATTTGGGAGAAGCATCTAGCCTAAGGGAGGGTCTAGGACATGGAGGTATGGTGGGGAGCACAAGGTTGTTCACAAGCAGAGACCACAGGGTTTGTATGGAAGGTCCTCCATCCATAGGTGTCATTGTGAGCTAAATCAATTTCAGCCCACCTATACTTCCTCTTTCCCTTTCAAGGACATTCCATAGTTACATTTGGCATCTCCAAATTAACATGCAAGTTGCAAAATGCTGCTGACATCTCTCATAGAAACTGCTTGAATTTGTTAATGCCGTTGAAATCTAAATTTGATAGACTTTTAGGCTAGTTTGTGCACCCACGAATAATAAATATATTACCTTTAATGTACATTTTCTTTCCTTTATTTTTCACCTTGTACTCAGACGAGGCACAGAGAGTATTTTCGGGACTTTAAATAACAAAAAGTCACTTGCGATAGGACCAGGACAAGGAAGAGGCTTAAAGGTATCAAAACAATGTTCTCATCAGTATATTGATCCCCTAACTGCTCTCATCAACACAGGATATACATATTAGCAACTTAACGATGTAGCATTATCTCAAGTCTCAACAATAATTTGCAATATTAGCTATTTCAAAGGAAAAAAAAAAGGAAGAAAATCCTGCCGAATTAGGCAATATTTTCCTATTGTTGCATAAAGACCACTTAGTTAAAGAATTGCATGCACAATGTCACATGATAAGCTTCAGTCACAAACAACTAATATTCGGAATGTACTTTCTATCTTCTCCTTAAAACGGTGCCCTAATATAATTCAATCCTAATCTCTACTGAAGGAATTTCTTCATTGTCTTGCAGCTACAATTTCAAAAGAAAATTAAAAATGGAATTATGTCCAAATTTGTAACCATTACTTGATAATTCTAATTGGTAGTTCCCAAAATCTGAAACTCTTAACTCCCTCCCTCCCTTCCTAACCATTACTTGATGATTCTAATTGGTAGTTCCCAAAATCTGAAACTCTTCACTCACTCACTCCTTCCGTCCCTCCCACCCTCCCTCTCTCCCTTGAGCTAAGTTCTGGTATTTAGCCCTGGACAGAATTTACCAACACATTAGGGCTGCAATTCCAAACCACCCGATGAAACGCCTAATATGATAGAACTTATTACCACATACATATAAATTAACAAAGTATGGGGAGCAACCTAAAAATTATCCAGAGATCTCTTAAAAAATGATCTTGTGTATTAAGAAGCCTTGATGGTTATAAAGTGGCATCAGAACTTACATCATCCAACAACAAACAGTTGCAGTAATAACCAGTGTCAAATGGAACCTGCAGGTCAAAAAAAATTATGCGTCAGATAGGACGAATGAACTTCCAACGATAGCAAGAGTCAAGATAAATTTGCCTAGAAATTTGAGATAAAAATTCAAGACAAATATATATCACCAGGAATAAATGTACTCATCCAGGACAAAAAAAAGGGAAGCCTATCTTATAATCCAATGGACTATGGAAATCCATAGGCCAATTGCATCCGCCATCCATTGGAATGATGGATTCCATAGTGATTATCTTTAACAAATTCTATCAACATCACAATGAGTTTAAGCCGAACCGCCTTAATGGCTTATTAAATTAAAACAATAAAAGAATGTTAAAGGATCAACGGCACTGCATGCATGTTAGAATGCCAAGGAGCACAACAAACTTACTACACTGCGTCTAGTGAGAAAAATTATGACATGTTAAAGAACGCATGTGCGTGAATTCTACACTCATTTACGCAATGCAATGAACCAGTAAGTACGCTCTCTCCTTCCCTCCCTCTAGAAAATCACCATGACAATCTCATCGCCATATTTAAGATATATACTCTGCCATCTAGAATCTAAAGCTAGGAAACAAGCCTCAGCCGCAAATGTAAGGATATCAGACCACCACTCTTGTTTTTTATAGATCAGAAAAAAGATCTTGGTGCCTTTGCTTCTTGTTAGATTCTTGGTGCCCTTTCAACACTTTATTTTGTTAAATTGTCCTACAATGATAAGCAGAAATTACAGTTTTCCCCCCATCTTAGAGTTTCTAGGCATAGGAAATACAAAGTGAGAAAACTTGACTGACTGAGGAGAAATATTTGAAGTTTAGCCTAACCATCTCCAAACATAGTGTGAGGATAGAAGCATGCATAATATAACAGAAATGTTTCTTAGTGAGCATCAGGACTGATGAGGATGTTCCATATGAATTACAGAAAACATTTTTTGCATTTTATTCCTCAAGTATGAAAAAGTTTCAAATGCTCTTTAACAAAAATAAATAAAGAACTAACTCGGATCCTCAATTTATTGGAATTTATTTGGATCATAAAAAGAACACAATACACATAATATCAGATAATAGAATTTGATGCAACATTAATACTTAATTAATAGAGGTACTACATTAACCTTTCTCCAAAAAAAAAAAATTTAAAAAAAATGTACTTGATTATTTAGGAAGTAGGCTTACAAGAACTTCAGAAAAATAGAGGTGATTGGAAATTCTTCTTGAGGAGTTTTAGGAAATTTTCCTCTAACAAATAAAAATCACATAACATTCATATGTACCCACCATGTCTTTTGAGAAAAATTGACTAGCATATGTACCCATGTCAATATAACCATAGAAAAATATTGTAAAGCCGTGAGTCCATGACAATTAGAACATTAAACTGTATAAGTTCATTTACAAGTTTACAAAACTTAGTGGGCTAATAGCAATATCTGACACTGGGGAATGACAATGGGCATCCCACTATAAGGCTCACACGATGCCAAAAGTGAAGAAAGTTCCTTGTTATCAAAGTGAGCCACCTAGACATTCAACTAAGCCAATCAACATTCATCTAGATTGCTTTAAAATTCTACTAAATTTTCAAAAAAACAAAGTCTTTGTTGAAATTTTCAGCCGGTAAAAACCTCACGCACATCCAATTCAGAGAAAGTAAAAATAATTTAATAACATAGCCCTCACAATTGATTAGTGTCCACCGGATTAAAAGAAATAAAAAGTAACATAATTCGCACACAGGCAAGGACTGCCCAAAGAGCCACCAGAATTTGATATATATACAACAATTATTCGCAAATTAGCCAAATGAGCATTGGATACCAGGTAATTATCAGATCCAATCGCTGTATTAAAGGATCCAATGATGAGTTTGGATGAGTTTGGATCACCTAATCTTTGGTACCAAAATCCAACGACCAATATCCCAAACATCAACACAATCCATGTAGAAACAAGAGAGACAAAGGCAAAACCCAATTTTCCCTACCCAATGTAATAAGACTTCTTCTCCAATGTAAAGATCAATAAAAAATTGGGGTCCAAGCAAGTTACTTATCAATGTAATCTAGAACAAAAAATATGCACACTTGCAATAAAAATCACAATGAGAAGAATGAAAAAATTACAAATTTGCAGAAGGCCCCCTGTTGTAGCATATTCTGACCAATAGGGAGGCAAGAACACCTGTTAAAATAAAAATTAGGGTTGTTACCCAGAAACCCATGATCACAAAACGGGGTTGAATTAGGGTTTATGGATCAACCCACAATCTGCAAGAGAAAAAAAAGAACTACCAAATGTTAGAAAAGTCTGAAAAGTTTTGGTAATAGAACTCTAGGAGGCCTAATTTGGAAGAAGGAAAAACCTCAGATAAGAAGTGAGTCCGTGAATTTCTGTGTTCTTGGGGATTCAATACATTCTGTGCTGCAAATGAAAGGCTCGAGGGCTGGTCCACCTTTGAGGTTGAGAAAAGGAGCGATTAATGAATAGTTTCTCAGATTTTACAGTAGCTGAGGAGAGAGAGTGTGTAAAAGGGGAGAGGGAAGAGAGAAAGGGCGTAAGAAAATGAGAAAGTAAAAAAGGAGAGAAAATAAGAGGGAGCTTTCGCATGCGGTGTAAACTTTATATTATTGAAGTAAGGTGCACCCCAAAATTAGGCTGAAAATGCAGTTCGGGTGGTGCTGAGCAGTTTGGGTGCTGCAAAGTCTTGACATGATATGAAAACCTATTGTTCCTCCTAATTATGAAAGTAAATGTTTTAAAAATGGTGACGATCAAGTGTATTTATAGACACTTGAAAATAGACGGTACAGATAATGTGTTGAAAGGTAAATATTTTTAAGATTACAAATTATTTTTTTTTTTTCATGTCTAAGGTCGAGATGATTGATTTGAGGGTATTTTTAGAAAAACGTTTTCAAGTGGTTTTTAGGTGCACCTTACTCGTATAGTATAAAGTTAACACCTTATATAAATTATCGGATAATTGTGACCATATAATGAACTTTTGACGGTGATGAGGTGTATGTGAAGTACTATAGAACTTCACCTATAAGAGTTTTATAGATGTTTCATTTTCCAACTAAGAGAAAATAATAAAGGGGAAAGAAAAGGAGAGCAAGTATGCATAACTTCACCTATAGAAGTTTTGTAGATGTTTCTTTTTCCAAATAAGAGAGAGTAATAAATGGACAAGAAAATAAAAGCAAGCAGATAAAAGAGGGAGAGAGATGGAGACATGAACGAGAATTTATCCAGGTTGAATTCAAAACTCGAATTTTGGATTTATTGTTTCAATTTTGGATTTATTTAGACCTGGGTATGAATCTAACATTTGGATCTACTAAGTCGGATCCGAATTCAAATTTTGGATATAAACTAATATTTTAGGCCAGATCTAATCCAGATATTAAAATATTACATATTATTTTATGTATATATATGTTCTATAATATTTTTATTATTTATTATTTTATATTACTTTATGGATATAAAATAATTTTTTGGATCTGATTGAGTCTGGATCTAGATTTGAATCTCATATATAATGTTTGGATCCATATCTGAATCTGAATATTCGGGATCTATTGGGTCTGGATCCACATCTAAATCCCATGTATACTTTTTCAATCTAAATCCAAATCCCAATGAATCCAGAATAGATCAGACCCAGCCCTAGGTGGGGAAAGGGCGTATAAAATCATAAAAATTGGTTTCTAGAGAAAAATAAGAAAGGTCAGTGTATAATAATCCACATGGCGATGGGAAAAAGTAGTCATGAGATTATCACCATCAGTGAATTGGATGGACGATTCAGGAGCGACGGCATACCTTCAGTGTCATGTCAATTTTGGTGGTATCCTCTCTTCCATCACTCTGTCCAGTTGAGTCCATCATCGTCTATCCAATTGAGTGAACGATGAGGACCTCATGACGACATATTTCCCATGGATCAATATATGTTTACCCAATCAAGCGCATGTACTCCCTCAGGAAGAAGATTTACTTGAGAAGAATATTTATCCTAAAATTGGGTAATCACCTAAAATTTTTGGATGATTGTGTTGAAAAGAAGAAAAAAAATGAATTTTGAGTTTTCTAACACTTGGATTTCACCTTAAAACATTTGACAGTTTTTATTCACTCTTGAGGCATTTTTTTTTCGAGCCCACAGAGAATGCGATTTGAAAACTTTTTTTCATTGAGTTTAACATATACATCCCTAAAATATGGAGTCCTGGAAGATTAGGTTTTACCTCAAGGTAGTAAACAGGTAGTACATGCTCCCTTGCGAAAATGAAATCCCTTATCTATATAAATCAATAAAATATGAAAAGAAAAATAATGATGAATCAAAGAGGATTACCTGGTGTCTAGAAGCCATTCCAATTCCAATAGTTGGGGAGGTTGATGAATAATGCTATCATGGGAAGTAAATTTTTTATTCCTTTTGTTTTTTTTTTTTGGTTAAGAATTAGGGCCCATTGAGGTGCATGTATATGCTATTATGCATGTCCTAATATGGATTGTCTGATTATAATATAATTAGATGGTGCAAATTGCAGCCGAAAATCCCCTATCTCGATCCATAAGTCCATTTACGTTACACATAAATGGATATGTATGTCTATTCGTGATGTAGACGTGAGTATAAAAAATGTCATCTGGGCACGACGCAACCGTAGAATATAGGACTGTCTACATGTACATTATATATGGGATATTTTAAACTTCGCAATCCTTTAAATTACAAAGGTTCATATATATATATATACATAAATAAAGAATTTTAAGTCATAAAAATAACGTATCTCATAACAAGTTATGTAGACCGTCTATTTTCAAGATTTTTAAATTTTTATAGATCTGCTCGATTTGTATCATTTTTTGAAATTTAAATCTCATAGTAAAAATTGAATATGGATTTTTAAGTCATCATCAGGCTTCCAACACTGGAAGGTCATCGTCCCAAAAAATTTAGAGGTGCGCCTTTCTTGTATACTATAAGATGAGCAACTTATTCAAAACTCACCTAAATAAAATTTGATAAATGTTACTTCTTGCTTTTACTTCCCAATGATGGATTAAGTTGCATTAAAATTTAACAAAATATGACTAATTTCGAAACTCCCTAGCATCTATTCTGGTGATCCATATGATCATGGTAACAAAATGGTCAGAGAGCCAGTCCCTTCGATTAATAGGCGACGGTGATGAAGGGCCAGTGTATCCAACCAAACCTCTCATTAATTCTACAATCTTCTCTCCCTACACCATGCCATCCATTAGATTGGATGATGATGACAAGCTGTTACCATGATTATTTAGATCGTCCTCTTTTTTTTCTTTTTTTCCTTCGTGGGGAGATTTATCAAATTATCCATAACAGATGAACAATTTAGAACCTCCAATATAAGGTGATTTAATTTCAAAATACCTATAAGAGACATGATCTTTAGTTTGAATAATTGCAAATGGATTAAGTCATAAATAGCTCCTCTCTTATGTGTAATTTGATACCCTCCCTTTCTTTTTCCATTTGGATCACCTTTATTTGTTTATTGGAGGATATCTTGGCCATTTCCATTTTTGGCAACTAAGGTTTTTGAATTTGCCAACCAGAACATGGTGCAATATTTTGGGTAGGTTACTAGAAACAGGAGTAACCAAATTGGCAATTTTAAATTACCCCAAATTTTATTTTTTTTTCAAAATAGTTTGGTTAAGCCATCTCCTTGCCGGTACCATGAGGCCTTACATCATTTTTCGTAGATATAAATGAGTGAAGACTCAAAAAGTGCAAATCCATGGTCTTAATCTCCAAGATCAATTTTTTTTAAAATAGAATTCGAGTTGTAAAGATGCTCCAGTTTGATTGTGATCTCAAAATCTTATTCACGATATTTATTTGAATGATATTTTATCATAATCATCATCATCCAAGCTTTATCCCAATTATTTGAAGATCGGTTGCACGAATTATATTCCACTATTCTATCAGGGTTTATACCTTTAGTCAGATCATAAACTATAACTTTAACCACTACTTCAATCTATATCATTTTCGACCTTCTATTACCCCTTTGGAGCCTTAATCTATTTTTGAAATTTATAAAAGTCTCCGAATTTATTTCACGTCGAAAGTCTATTAATATGTCTTAGAAGAGATTTTGAGTCCGTTATAAACATAAAAATTCATCCGGACATATTTTGGTGCAGGCCTTGATATACTAAAAGTACTGTGATTCCTATAGATGTTGCTTATGGAGCATGGACATACATATATGATCATCTGACCACCTGTAGACATTTGGTGGACCTGAAAACACGCATCAATACTTCTAAAAACGGTTACGACACTTCCATGGAGTCTTCCCTTTTCAGACACGTATTGGTTTTGGAATTTGGCACTTTTTTGTTTAGAAATATCATTTTTCAATAAATAGTATATATTTTAAAAGCAAAAATATTTAGAATAATAAAAGTAGGTTAGAATGACAAAGAAAAAAACTCTTTATTTTCTTTTGAGGTTGTGAGTGGTGTGATCACATGATTTTGGGTAAATACATTAAGTACTTAGTTAATACCTATGCAAAAAAAATGCTATAGTTTGAATTAATAATTAGCTAATAATTTTTAGCTTTTTTCTCATGTTGTTGTGACTTATGATGCAACCTTACCTTTGAGTACAAGAAATTTTTGATGAATAAATTTTTAATTGGTAAAGTAACATTTTTTTTACTATAAATTTAATTTAATTTTCTGTGATATTTTATTATTGTTATGACGTATGAATCGTTGAATGTGTAAATGCAGATGTGAACTACACATAAATTTCTTCCACTAACACTTTCAAAAAATTAACGTTTAAATTATTTAAAAAACGGGTAGGGGCTTGTTTTTTCCATTGAATTACTAAAAAAAAAACTACACATAAATTTCAATATATATATATATATATATATATATATATATATATATATATATATATATAGACACTCATATATTCTACGTACTTGTCGTGCCCAGATTTCAATTTTTATACTCACGTCTGCAATAAGCATCACGAATAGACACACATATCCGTTTATATGTAACATAGGATATTGCATGTTGCACTTATAGATCGAGATAGGGGAATTTCACTTATTGATTGAGATAGGGAATTTCAAAAAAATTAAAAATAAAATAAAAATAATAATAGTAATTAATATATATATATATATATATATATATATATATATATATATATATATATATATATATATATATATATATATATATATATATATATATATATATATATATATATATATAGAGAGAGAGAGAGAGAGAGAGAGAGAGGGGGGTAAGGCACGCCTTAAAATTTTATTATAACATGTAATTTTGTTGCAAAAAATTTTTAGTATTATCTTAAAATCTATTTTCATAGCTAATTAGAAAATTTTAAATTCCAAAAATGGTTAAAATCAAGTAGATCTATAAATATATGAAAATCTTGAAAATGGACGGTCTAAATAATGTGTTGCAAGATGCACTATTTCCGATATTAAAAAACCTTTTATTTTCATATTCACAGATCTCGATGTCGAGATTATTGATTAGAGGGCTTTTTCAACATTAAAACAATATTTTCGATAGATTTTTGAGGTGCATCTGTGTGATTCTATATTTTAAGGTTGCAACCTTATATAAACTTTATATATATATATATATAGTCTAAACTTCACAACCCTTCAAATTACAAAAGTTCAAGATAGAGAGAGTGAAAATTAAGAATGATCGATTGAAAGATTTCCCATGTTCAAAACTCTTTTGTATAGGATTTTTTAGGTGCACCATACTTCTATAATATAAGGATGCAAACTTACATAAAATTTTCCCTTCATTTAGAGCAACAAAACCTTGATCAATGTGAGCTCAACGGGGAGAGAGTTACAGAGAGCTGAGATGCCCAAATATGGATGTATGGATATGGAAACATAAAGCTGGGGCTATAATTTGGCATTTTTAAAAAGGAAAACTTCACATGTGGCACCACCCATACACAAAAACATGCCCCCTACTCTCACCCATATGATTTGAATAGACACTTGAAATTAAGCGGAATGTATAAAGTTAGTTCCTAAACATCTAACATTGATCAAATGGCTCAAAGTTATTTATTTTTTCATTTTTATTTTATGAATTATTCTGTACCAAAATTTGGGTTGTGTAGGGCATTTGATATTTTGGTTATTTTTCAAACAAAAATATGATTGAAATACCCTTAAAACTTATAAAGTATTTTGCTTATTTTCAATTAGATATATATTTTTTGATTTGCAAGGTGGGCTCGGATAAAGAGTAGGCAAACCCCAAATTTAATGCACAACAGATCTGTAGAAAAATTAAGAATAAAATAGTATTTAGACATGACATTATTACTCATTTATATTGAATAGCTGGCAATAGAGTTCACATATATTTTATAAGGTGTAGTTTACATGAGGTTGCAACTTTAAAAATTGCGATGATAAGTAATTTTAAAATCGAAAATTCTTAGGGTGGTTCAAAAATCTCTTTTAATCTCTAATTATAGAATTTTAAACTTTAAAAATGGTACAAATCAAACAGATCTATAAACCCTATAAATCTTGAAAATGGACAAACCATATAACATGTTGCAAGATGTACTTATTTTAAGACTTAGAATATCTTTTTTTCTCAATATCCATACATCTCAATGTCGAGATGATCAATTAGATGTTTTTCCAAAATCAAAACAACATTTTTCAAAGAATTATAGAGGTACACCTTAATTCTACATTTTAAGGTGCCAACTTTATATAAACTTCTTCCTTTTTCCTATTTTATACGTGTGGTATAAGCTTCCCCTTTTCCAAAATCCTGCGCAAAGATGTAAATATCGTAATTCATCTTAGATTTGATATATATAAGTTGGTTGGTTGCTAGGTGTTTTTTTTTTTTCTTTTTCTAATGCTAACAATATTTTGTAGATAAAGGAAAAATGATTAAATGCAGTGTACAAGCCTATGTAAAAATAATGAGTTTTCATATCTTAGATTCCACAAAATCAAACAAAAAGAAAGGGGTGTTAAAATTAAACAAAAAGAAGGGTGAGAGTAGGATGCTCAATGCTTAGATTACGGAATCAGACTAAGCTACTGTCACCTTATTTACCCTATAAGAAAGAAAAATCCACCATTACCTTCTCATTGAGTTTACTGGAAGATTCCCCATCTAGATCAAAATTTTAAAAGACCAATTTTCATCAATGTATTTTTTCATTATTTTTTTGAATGCTAACTTGGAATACAGGGAGAATGAAATCTAGATATCACGTTGTAACACCCCCCACCCTGACCACCTTTGCTTGGAGCTCGTTCTCTCAATGTATACTTCAAACTTCAAAGAAGCAAACTATCAATGCAGCCTTCCATTCAAAATGATAATGCAGATGGGGCTCCATTAACGAAACTAACTTTGCCTGTTTAAAAGCAAAAAAACTTGATTAAGTTAAAAAGGCATATCCTAATCATCCATTGAGGGGTAATTTATCTCACAAAATTTACAGAACAACACTTATAAGCATTCCTAACATTAAGATGACCTCAAGATGCAACTTCAAAGATTCACTGCACAGCATTTTACAAGCATGCCTAACATAAGGATCATTTCATGATAGAGCAGTCATTTATAACAAATTTTTCCAAGAACTCACAGAATTTGTTCAATACATGTGTTGGCATTGATAAGCAAAGATGGGATCCATGGCATAAGAAGGGGGTGTCTGCCTAGCAGCCAGTGGTATCAGAAAAATAAACCGAGAGGCCATCGGTTGGGATAGAGAGACATTGAGAACAACATCGAGCCAGCCCAGAGATAAAAGATATCAGGGAGTTCGAACTGTTGCCTATGTTAGCATGTTATCAAGATAAACTCGAGAAATTAAGGTACTCCTAGGGGCGGCATCATGAGGAGGAAGGGTTGGTCCAATCCCGGCAGAGACTCAAGGCCTTGGGCCCAAGCCTGGCCATTGCCATACATGACAAGCCAAGGCCCGGCTATTATTGGTTTAGGCTGGAAGAAGCCTGGGCCTAAGTATAGGCCCAGTTTTCTTAAGGGGTAGGGGACATAAAAGAATGCGATTTTAACTGGTATTGCTCGAACAGTGAACATGGTGAGGCCCAAGCCTGGCCATTGCCATACATGACAAGCCAAGGCCCAGCTAGGCCAATTATTGGTTTAGGCTGGAACAAGCCTGGGCCTAAGTACAGGCCCAGTTTTCTTAAGGGGTAGGGGACATAAAAGAATGTGATTTTAACTGGTATTGCTCGAACAGTGAACATGGTGAGGCCCAAGCCTGGCCATTGCGATACATGACAAGCCAAGGTCCGGCTAGGCCAATTATTGGTTTAGGCTGGAACAAGCCTGGGCCTAAGTACAGGCCCAGGTTTCTTAAGGGGTAGGGGACATAAAGGAATGTGATTTTAACTGGTATTGCTCGGACAGTAAACATGGCGAAGTACTTTGAACACCTCAACAACTATACCAACAACCTGATTTGTGCATGTATACACCTTTTAAAACAATATAAAACATACCATGAGGCTGGGGCTAATTGGCCACCTCCTGGCTCAACCTGCTACACAATTGAGCCTGAGGGCTGAGTCCAGCCTCTGAGGCGCATATCAGGGTCCCAGACATGTCCAAACTGGCCGAGGCAGGCCGGAACTCAGAGCTCATTGCCATGCCTAGAGGTATTCCCATTGAAATGGTTTTAGTTTCGTCGATTAGTCGAGAGTTGAAACCAATGAAAATCCATGCTTATACTTCCTTCCCAGAAGAACATTATAATGGAAATAGAAATACATCTTTACCTTTTCAAGTCATCGAGAGTTGGAATTACAGGTAGAAGATAATTCTTAAATTGAGAATCAAAACTCCGGTAACTTCCAGTACATCCATCCTCTTGTGCTTGAGCCACAGCAAATCTCTTAGCTTGTTCGATCATGGGGTCCCCTCGACCTTTTTGGTTTATTACAGCCTGCACAAACCTCACTCTAGAATGAACATATATACATTTAAAGGCTTAAGCTTTTTAATTCTTAAAAAGGTGTAGAGAAATCAGAGAAGTACCTCTATACCATGTGAGGAACTAGTAACTCTTCCACTCATTCCTGACGGTGAATCAAGAGCCCTGCAAAACAATGGTTAATTTCGTAACACATCTATCGGAAAGAATTGCTAAAAAGTAAGCCTCTCGACCACCTTAAAATCATTATGAATGGTTGGTAGTGAAACTATTGTTAAAAACCAAATAAATGTCTGAATCACTTTAAAATCATGGAGGATCATGCAATAATGCGAACAAAGCCAAAGCCAAACCTTGTTGCATGATTCTTACTAAATCCTCAAGGGAGACAAACTATAAATAAATAAAAAAGTAAGTGATATGCCACATACATAAATACATAGCATGTCGGAACAGTAGTCAGACATAGAGTGTCAATTGTACTGTTCGTTCCAAAGCAAACAACGGGTGCTTTGCCTCATAAGCACTGATATTTTCCTATACATCCCATGATCAAAATTGATTTTATCTAGACGTATCCAACACGAAATCCAATTTGAGAAAGGAATATGGGATTTCATCTTCTTTTGCCCTTCAAGCTGAGATCATAGACCATGCAAAATCATGCTCATACATACTTGCATGCCAAATAGAACTTGTATTCATTGTAAGCCAAATAGACAAACAAATTGAAGAGTAATAGAGACAAATCAAATTCTCAGGCCCATCTGTGTTATGAAATCTAAGAAGCTAAGAAATATGAATAATGAACAAGTGAGAAAATATTCCGTAAACATTCTCTTGTTTAATGTGTGACAATATCTTGTGAATTTGTTGATCCTCCATATTGTGATTAGAACTTACAAGATACAAAGCAGTTCAACAAATTTTTGTGGATCAATTCAGCTAATTATGTACTCTGAAAATGTGTACAAAATACAGCAGAAATTCAGCCATTGTTGAATGCATTCTTGATCCAAATATGTGATATAATGTTGACTGATTTTCTTGGAAATTGTTTGTGATCCTTCTTAATTGATTTCTTGATCATTTGATTAACCCTTTTGAGAAAAAATTGGGGCCAGTTATTGCTGAATACAGTGAGCTTGAATTTGAATGACACATAGGAGTAAGACCCGATTTATAATATGAGAGAGAGAACTCAAGAACTCGAAAATAGGGGGAAAGAGAAACAGATATTAAACATATTAAGTCTAAAACTCCGAGTATAAAAAATAACAAAAACAAGAGAAAAGAAATCCTCTAATAAATTTTGGAGTAAAAGACTGACATTTTCAATAATGGAAGAAGAGCCTCTCTATATTAATACTGTGGATTTTGGAAGACGAATAGAGAAAGGAGATGCAGAAAATATGAAAAACCTCCTCTTTCCCCTTAACTTCAAACCCCCATTAGGAAGTTGCTGCACCCGGTTTGGTAGGGTACCCAACCTTCTTTACCTCCAAAACACTGTAGAAGGTAGTGTTGCCAAACGTTGAACTCCTACAGTGAAGAAGAAATTTTGGGTTCTGGGACCCAAAATTTGTGTTGCCAAACACCCCCTAAGTAAAACAACGAAACCTACCCTAAAATGCTAAAAATAATGAAGCAAGAAACCTTAAAAACCATGAAAAAAGAGAATAAAAGCGGAGATGATGATAATGATTGATTGGTTCTTGTTGTTTGCGGAATTACACCTCAAGTTTGAATCCCTGGCACCAAGATTTAGTTACTCGGCTCGGGCCCGAGACTCAGGCCTGCTTGAGTCAAGTAACTGGAGCGAATCTAACGCGCACCGGTAGTGTATGAGACCAAAAAAGGCTAATCTTTTAAAAACTTTTGTAGAAAATAACAAAAAAGTAAAAAGCAAACTAAACTATGAACAATGTTAAAAGTCCAACAAATTTTGAAAAAAATATATAAAAGATAGAATTTGGGAAATAATGATTCATGACTGGAAACAATTTGGAAAATTCGAAATGGGGAAAATAGAAAAAGGCAGGATAAGATAAGAAAACTCATAAACCATCATCAAAAAATTCAATATTATATATAAAATATTTACACATTGATTTGGTAACCGAATTTGAACTTTGCACCAGCGTAACTCGGTGCAGTCCGAGTCCATTCGCACATGTTTTATAACCATGCCCAGTTCTGAACAGCAGTGAAACAGAAGGCCCTAAAACCCTAAAAACAATCATTAAACTAAAGAGAAAGAACCCCAAATAAATTAGACAAGAGTAAAAAGCAGGAACTGAATCAAAACCTTGACAGATGTGATCAAAAGAGTACCATCTGGAAAACCCTAAGGAACGATTAGAAAAGAGAGGATAATGTGAATTATTCAGAAATTGAAACGAAAAAATCGTACCCACTGGAGTCGATGGAGGAGCTTGTTCTCGGTTTCTCGCTGCTCGAGTGAGACGCCATATTCACTTCTCTGAAAATACTGCGAAGAACGCTTTAGTATGAATTCAGAAAACAAACTACCCCAAACGTTATTTTGAATGACATTACAGTCCTAACCTGTTGAATTATCAATGAATTGAGTTTTTGGTCTTACATGCGTCCCCTTTCAAATTGCACCTCTGAGTTGTATTTTGGATGCAAAATTTTGGGTCGTAATTTAGTTGGGATTAACCCACTTGCTTATATGAATATATGAGTTTAATAGTTCAAATTAAATTTAAGTTGATCTAACGATCACATATGTTTAGTAGTGTTTGAATTTGATTATTTTTTTTATAAATCCAAATCATTTGAAATTTTAAGTGTTTGTTCTTCTCATCAAGACGCACCAAATAAAAATATAAAAAAAATTATTCGCGAAAAGCAAAATAACCAAAATCCATCCAAAACTTTTTTAGGATATTTTGGTCAATTTATTTTATGTAAAATATTTTTTTGATAGTTTTTGAAGATTCACTTATTTATTATGAACACACGACTAAAATTTCAAGTGATTTAGATTTGTAAGAAAAAACTAAAATTCAAACACTACTGAACATCCGTAATTGTCAGATTGATCCAAATTCAATCTGAGACGTTGGGCTTATATGTTCATATGAGCTAGTGGGCTAATCCCATCTTTTTCCATATAATTTTAATAATATAGATTTAAAAATCTTCGGATCGTAATTCACAACCAACAAAATCCTTTTCGAGTCGAGGTTCTTAAAGAAAAATATGGGATGTGTTTTCTATGACTTAATCAAATATCCTACAAATAAATCATTTTTATATCATGTTTGGAGCGGTATTGACTATGATAGACCCACATATCTAGACATTTTCAAAAAGTGATTGGAAATGAGGAAAGACTTTATTCTGATTTGACAAATGACGTGGTGACTTCCCACTAAGATATTGTTCCAAGAGGTGTTTGCCAAAAGTACTAACCCATTAGCTTATGTTAAAGAGGCCAGTGGGGGTTTTTCTACTAATATTGTTTGGTCTTTTCTTTGCAGGTATAGAAGAGTTTTTGATAGATTTATTGATGAATACTAATCGCTTATGAAAATGGTTCAAAACGTTTATATCTCACCAAATAAAGAAGATTTAATCATTTGGATTCTTAATCACTTCGAAGTCTTTTCAGTTAAGTCAACCTATGATCTCATTTTTTGTGATCATAGTAGACAATTAAAAGCTGGACTTTTAATGTCGAAAAACTTCATGTGCCTTTAAAAGTACAATTATTCTTATGGATTTTGTGCCAAGATAAGCTAACTATTATTGATAACTTGAGGAAAAGGATTTCATTTTAACTAATGTTTGTATTTTTTTGCAAAGCTGATAATGAGATGGCCCAACATATTTTTTTTGATTGTCCCTTTGTGATGAATCTATGGGATTGGGCTCGTCAATGTCTAAGCCTTTCGATATATATTTCTGAAAATATAAG
This sequence comes from Amborella trichopoda, assembly GCF_054954075.1. Classification (NCBI taxonomy): domain Eukaryota; kingdom Viridiplantae; phylum Streptophyta; class Magnoliopsida; order Amborellales; family Amborellaceae; genus Amborella; species Amborella trichopoda. The sequence goes on from NC_142340.1 coordinate 4,827,913, forward strand.
TCAACTTCTTCATTAATGGCTTATTCCTAGTATCTCAAAGATGAACGTAATATTGTGGAAATCAATTTGGGTGAGTATTCTTTAGTGCATATGGAAGGAAACAAATAAAAGAGTATTTGAAGGGTTGAGCACTGATACTTCAATGTTGAAATCCAATATTTTAGCACTAACAGTATATTAGTTTTCTGCACCTAAAGATGCTAAATTCAACGAAATCCAATATTTTGGCACTAGTAGCATATTGGTTTTCTATACCTAAAGATATTAAATTCATCCTAAAAAGTCATATCATTGCTAATCCTAGGGCAGTAGCTAGTTTATCTTCTCCTAGATCAAGTCAAATGGGTGATGTTTGGACACCACAACTTGTTAATTCACACAAGTTGAATTTTGATCGAAGCTCTTTTGAAAACCCAGATGCAGCGGGTTATGGTGGATTGATAAGAGACCATATGAGGCATATTATTTGTTCATATCTTGGCCCTTGCGGTGTCACTACAGTTAACGAAGCTAAAGCTAAAGGCTTTTCGAAAGGCATTAAACTCTTGTCAATAATTGAGGGAGAGAAGATCATAGAAAGGGATTCAACAAACATTACAGCTTCGAGTAAAAGCGTAGCTAATGTGTTATGGAGGTTGACTATAATTTTTATGAGATATAGGATATTCTCAAAACTATAACTGCTGAAATCCACCATTGTTACATGGAGTCGAACGTCGAGGCTAGTTGTCTTGTAAAAGGAGTACACTAATTTTAATTGGTGATTACTTCCTTCTAGTGACTTCGTGACCATCTTGCCACATGTTTTTCTTTTTATTGGAGTTATTTGACAGTGTTAAAAAAAAACAAAAGAATTTATGGGAGTTATTTGGTAATGTAAAAAAAAAAAAACAAAGAGAGATAAAGAGAGTATATTTTGGAGAAGAGCAGAGAGAGGGAGGGAGTGTATAATATTTAACAAAAAAGAAGAGGAGTATGTGTAATTCAAGTGTGATGTATATATACTTACCCAAAAAAAGTGTGATGTATATATAAGGTGTCAACTTATACTATTGAAGTAAAGCACACCCCGAGCCTAAATATGTGGTGCCTGAAAGCCTTGCCATGACATGAAAATCTATTTTTATCCTTAATTATGAAATTTAAAGCTTTAAAAATGATACATATCGAGTAAATCTACAAATAATTAAAAAAAATAAAAAAGGGACGGTCTAAATAATGCGTTAGAAGACGCACTATTTTCATGACTTAATTTTATTTTATTTTTTTGCTTTGTCACACGCATAAATGCTTCATTTTTATTTTATTTTATTCTAGAAAGAATGTGGGATTAGATCAATTGGTTGTACCTTGAGGATCCTTTCTCTCTAGAGCCTCTAAAGCCTAGCAAACACATGCCCTAGCATTAGTATTTCACAAAGGATGTGAGACATGGAAATAAGCATAGTAATTTCAAGCACTTAGGCCAGGCATAAAAAAATAATTTGCAGAAATTGTTTTGGAGCAACAGAATACTAGCATATACACCAGTCCATTGTCCACATCAAAAGACTGGAGTGGTGGGGGATGCTCATTAATGTAGATGCATATAATATTGTGTTACATAGACATGGACATGTGTATCAACGTCTTGCGCAAATACCAGTTTCAAAAATAGCAATTCTAAAATTACTTTTTCAGATATGACATGTCTAAATATTGTTTAGATAAACGAATGTGGTGCAATTTTAGATGACACAAAATCTACCTTCACAGTGATATTTCAACTAGCGTGGGCAACGGTCGGGCTTGGGCTAGGCTGGCCTTGCCCCTAGCTGCCCCGACCTAACAAGTCCAAAGAGGCCCTGACCCTATCAGAGCTGGGTTGAGCTAGATAAATAGAAAAATAAATCAAGGAAAAGTAAAGAAAAAAAAGAGAGCCGGGCTGGGCCGGACCGAACTCAACCAGCCATGTCGTGGTCCTAGCCCGGCCCCTAGGCCACATTTTGTATGTGGCCTAGGCCCTAGTTTTTTAGAGGCCAGGCCGGGCCACTTGGCCTATTGCCACCCCTAATTTCAGCAAGAAAAAAAAAAGAAGGTTAATAAGAAGTAACCAAGTTTCTTAAGTTGTCCAGAGAATCATTTTTGCCTTGTTGTTGTGTTGTTTGTGGCATATCGACATGGGCAAAAAACCATATACATGTGTGATCATGTTATGTAGCATGTAATTTGTACCCTAAACGTATCATAGTGTTGCCTTCTTTATAACCAATTTCATCCTCGGAAATCTTTTACATTTTCGTCTTTATCAATGTGGGGTCTCTCTCTCTCCTATCATCATCCACCTCCATCAGTGGCAGCACATTAGGGTTCTTGACCACTTGAGCCAGAGTAGATTGTCCCTGCCAAAGATGGCAGAAACCTCATGGCCATGCAGGCCACAGGGTTCACAACAAGATTCAAACTAATAATATTCATGAGCATAAACTATTCTCTCAAAAAAAAAGAAAAAATTCATGAGCATAAACTGAATACAATAAGAAAACCATAAACATTGGAATGAATTTACACGAATTTTCAGATGTGGTCACATTTGGATCAGTAGAGTTCTTCAGGACTGATTCACATCTTGGATTCTAATTATCCCTCTTAATCTAACCAACTAGTTCACGATCAGGATCAAACAACAGTTTTAATCCATTATCACACATACTATGCTTGAAGTATGCTCCTATAACATATACACAACTTATAAAGCACTCCTATAACATATACACAGCATGCTTGAAGTATGCTCCTATAACATATTCTTCAGGACTGATTCACATCTTGGATTCTAATTATCCCTCTTAATCTAACCAACTAGTTCACGATCAGGATCAAACAACAGTTTTAATCCATTATCACACATACTATGCTTGAAGTATGCTCCTATAACATATACACAACTTATAAATATACAAGCATAAGCATATCAGGGGCATATTCAAAAGGCAATAGACATTGCCAACAAGTGAAATCACATTCAATAAATAAAACATCTAGGATTTACAAAAAAAAAGTGCTAGTCCAGATCAAAATTCTGTCCCATAATCCAAATAATGCGATGGACCTTATATCTGATGCCTCCAATGCATTTTCATGTGAAAACAGCTTGATAATCGGCATGGAAAACACAATTCATGAAAACACCACTCAAATCCAATTCCACCAAAATGATTTCTGGATCAAAAAGCCACATCGTTAACCATGACCTTTGTGGTGGAAAAAAATTAACACTGTTGTATCATTTTGTGACCACCTTGTTTATGCAGATTCCTGCAGTACAAGTAGGCGGCTAGGTGCTTCATAAATCATGTTACCTAGGGCATAAAACATGAGCACGCCATGTAGGCCCGTTCTTAATGGAACACATTGTAACCATGAGACCATCGTAGAACTCCAAAGTAGCAATTTGGAAACTGAGCACAATATGAACTTGCTCAGTGCTCCCCCAAACCCGGCAGCTTTGATAAAAACACATTTACCATGCCGAATATGCCCTTGGTCTTTTCTGTCGGGTCTAAGTTGCCATATTCCACATTTGATCACATAACTATTTGCAACTATTTTGTTTTAACACTGATATATAATCCAACTATCCCACAAGATGAGTAGTTACACTTGTTCAAAACAGGGGATCATATTCCACATTTGATCACACAACTATTTGCAACTATTTTGTTTTAATACTGATATATAATCCACCAATCACACAAGATGAGTTGTTACACTTGCTCAAAACAGGGGATCAGATCCAAGGCAAAACATTGACCTGAACATGCATGAATGGTGCTCCTCCTAATGTAGCTCCGTACATATGCAGATCAGTTAACATGAAGCATGATGAAAAATAAAGTAGAACATACATATAAAACATTTGCAGTATAAAGCACATTTGTAAAGTAGACAGAGCATGTTAAGAGCAAATAAAAATTTTGGGTGAAAAGTACTAAAAGGGCATCATCATAAACCAATTCAACTTCTGCATCATCTAAATGCCTTACCCACTCACAATCCCATCTCAAGTATCTTTTTTCTAAACACAACATCCACCACACCCTTTTGAACAGAATATTTACCAAAACCTTGGGTATGGGTCACCTACCCATGAAACTGTAGAGAGATAAGTTCCCACTTTCACTCCCTTCCTAACCATATTATAAAAATGATTCTTCGCCTTTGCATTCTTATAGGTTATAGCTGTTTAATTTTCATAAATCACATCAACAGGTTCAGTAAAAAGTATAGATCACATGAGAGGCCCAGCATCCTCTTTGACTTTAAATATTTCATTTTGGTATGTTCTATCAGTTTGGACAAAATTTATAGTTTTGTACCTCATCAAAACCATATAAACTACTCCAAAAGGCATACTTCAAGTCAAACAGAGTGCACGGACTTTCTCAAAAAAAAAAAAAAAAGGTAGAAAATGCTAAATTAAATGCTTGGATAAAACATAAGTAGGAATACCTAATTTGGATGTTTGGATAGATAGTTGAGCTGAAATAATCAAAAGTTCTTGATTGTCATATAATATTTTCATGTCAATTCATCCTTGGAGTAGCACTAGAAAGGAACTAGTACATAAAGATATCAGAATCATGAAAATAATCTAAAACTCATTTCAAATAAATTCAGCACTTTTTATGTTCCATGAGTTACAACAAGAGTGCCAGTTTTCTTCTCGTTTGAGAACAGCGGGGAAGAGATAGAAATGCCCAATCGGGAAAAGAAACATTTCAAAACCAAGACAAGATATTATTCCTGGCTTCTTATAAATAATGGAGGATGGAAAATTTACAACTACAATCCAGCTTCGAAGCAAAAACCAGTGAACATATGATACAGAGGATCCACCATAAAAGGCAAGGAGTCCACCCAGTGCCAACAATATTGTGCAATATTGTAGATTGCAATGCATGGAAACTTCTTACTAGCAAAGTAGATGAGACTGCCATGGCCAACACATTTAACTCGTCGAGAAGGCGTTCTCAAAAAGAAATTGCAGAAATCTTCAGGCAATCGACCAATCATTTCCCACTCCATCAGTGAATTATTTAGCTTCCCTATCCCAATCTCCTTGGTGATTCCATGGCTTCCTAATCCCCCTATCATAACCAACCTGTTCTTATGATCCATAAGTCTAACTTCTGTAAGATGTTCAGGCATTTGAGCCTTTAAAGTGAACCAGTGTCTTGATCGAATATTGAAAGCTACAATTGAACAAGATAATTGGTCTAGGATACAGTACAAAACCCCATTACTGATGGCTTTCCATGGAGAGAGAGGATAATTCACAGGAAAGCTCCAGCTCTGGACCCACAATCTCATTTCAGAGTTATAAACTTTTGCAGTGAGAACAAAGCCACCCAATTCTTCAGAAACCAGTTCTGATCCCACTAAAACTACCATAAAAGACCCAGAAGTTTTCTCTCTAAAAAGTCCTGAAACAAGGAAGAAATGTCGAAAATAATTGCTGGGTAGAGAGATTTCACTGAATGATTTCGAAATTGGGTTGCAAACATATAGCCGAAAACCAATTGGGGCTTTGCAGAGCATGCAAAGAACCCCATCCCCAGTGGCAATTGGCCTCCATGGAGATGGGAGAAACTGGAATGAAACACAAATCCATGGCTGATTAATCTCCGAGAGAGTTTCAGATTGGAGACTGCAAAATTGAGAGGAATTTATATATGATTTCCATGATTTGCATACAAGCTCAGATCTTACAATTGTTGAAACAGGCAACCATGACAAAACCCTGAATATAATGTCATCAGGAAGGCCACCCCAAATTCTGTTATCCATTGAACTGGTCTCTTTTGAATCAATTTCTTCTCCATGGCTGCAAATTCTGTTATTTCCTGTGAATTGTGGTTTATTATTGGTCTCTTTTGAATCAATTTCTTCGCTACGGTGCAAATTCTCTTATTTCCTGTGAATTGTGGTTTATTTACACCAGTAATGTGCTCAAAGATCATAATTTTATCCATTAGAATTGGAAACAAGCTAAAGGTAATGCCAAATTTAATCAAAACAAGGACATCACCAGATATAACAGTGGATAATGGAATCCGATGCCAGGTAGAGAGGTGAGTTTCTCACCTAGTTACGCAAGAGAAGCTTATGCGCTTGGAGAGGGAAAGTTGAGGTTCTTCTTCCGTGAGATTTTGCTGGTTTTATTGAAGAGAGAGATAGAGACGAGAGAGGAGAGATGACGGCATAAAATAGAGACAGAGGGCTCAAAGGCATCATTTTGGAAATGTGGGCGGCGAAGCCGCATATGAGAGAGAGAGAGGAATTCTGATGCATTTATTAGGGAGATAAAAGGAATCAATGTGCTTTATATTGGGCGGAGGCTCTAAAGAATCAAAGGAAGGCGCACCTTTAAATAGTGCCAAAATATGTTCTTCACTGTAGAATCTTTATGATGGTTTGGAAATTATTTTAATCTTTAATTATAAAATTTAAAGTTAAAAAGTAGTGTAGATCGAACCGATCTATAAACATTTAAAAATCTAAAGAATTATCAGTCTAAATAATATTTTACAAGATATATTATTTTCAAGACTTGAAATCTATTATGGGTCATATCTTTGCATTTTGAGGTCGAAATGGGTTTTTTTATCATCGAAACAACTTTTTGAATGAATTATTGTGGTGTGCATTGGATGGGGTCTCACCTTTATATAAACTTTCTCCATTTATATATGGTGAGGCTTGTTTATTTGTAAATAGAGGCGCACCACAAATATGTACTGAAAATTGAAGTTTTGGTACAAAGATGCAGTTAATGGTAAGAAAGAAGAGAAATTTTCCCTCATTTGTGAGATAATATAGCCTTCGGACTTTGAAAGGACAAGTAAATACTTCCTAAATTTTTAAATAAGTTGATTTGGATCTTGAAAAAATAATTTATGGTCTTGGCTTCCAATCTTGAACTGCCGAAGTCAAAGCTTCATGTCTTAACTTCAAATTTTCAAAATATGAAGCTAAGATTTGTTTTCTCACTTTGGACTTTAAAAGTGCAAAGTGGGGCCATTTCGAAATTTTAAAAAAGACAAAAGGAATGTGAACTTAGAACACAAAAATCTAAAGAAATTTTCATACTTTAGAGGAACATAAGCTTTAATTTCTCAGGGAAGAAAGTAAACAAAACCTACAGTAGCACCTCTTCTCGAAAGGCAAGGTTTAACAACAATTCCATGAATCATCCATTGATGTACATCTATTTATGTGGGTTTCTAACACTAAGCATGCAAACAGGGGAGCATATTGTACATTTACTCCCATGGTAAAAGAGCTACATAAGGGTTGATCATACCTTCCTTAACTGTACCTTGGCAGTTGCTTTGTGAGATTGGCTTGCCTGTTTGTCCAATTAGTGTGGACCTTTGCGAAAGGATATCCCTAATCTACTACAAAAATTTAGAGCCCTCCTTTCGCACCGTTGGGAATCAATCTTTGGAGGGTTACTGTTGCAACCTCTCTTCTGAATATATGAAAAGAGAGAAACCTGAGAACCTTCGAAAGATGATCTAGAGATTTCCCTACTCTTGGTACTACAATTCAGAGAACCATTATGACTTGGGCTTATGCCTCTCTCTCTCACTGTGTGCGGTGCGTTGATTATATCTCCCTTAACTGTACCTTTGCAGTTGTTTTGTGGGATTGGCTTGCCTGAGTTCAATTAGTATGGACTTTGGCCACAGGATGTCCCTAATCTACTACAGTAGATTTGGAACCCTCCTTCCGCACCGTTGGGAATCAATCTCTAGAGGATTACTGTTGCAGCCTCTCTTTGGAATCTACGGAAAGAGAAAAACCTGAGAACCTTTGAAGGACGAGTTAAAGACTTCCCCACTCTTTGTTCTACAATTCAGAGAACCATTGTGACTTGGGCCTATGCATGTCTCTCATTGTCTGCAGTGCCGAATATACTACTCTTCTCACATTTCAAAGTTCTTTTGTTTTTAGGAAGAGTCGTGTTCGACTTTGTCGGGTTTGGACGAAGCCTCCTGAGGGTTGGCTTAAACTCAATTTTAACGGTAGTGTTAGGGAACAACTTTTTGGATTTGGAGATATGTTTCGGGACCATAATATCCCTATTATGGTACGCTTCACACCTACGAGATCAAAGAAGTAGAGCTTTGAGCTGTGAAGATGGGTGTGTCTAGGCTTGATCAGTCGCACCATAATATTATTATTGAAGGTGTCTTCGTCAATGTTATCACGTGGTGCCTGAAGCCGGATATCATACCTTGGAGGCTTAGTGCAGTCATGGATAAAATTCTTATGTCTCTCAAGGGACGAGATACATCTTTTCTTCATGTACATCGCAGCTCCAACTCTGATGCGGATCTCCTGGCTAAGAGGGCTACTGCTCCCTAACGACAGCTATGGTTTTAGCTTTTTGCCTATTTGTGTTCCTTTTTTTCTTGTCCTTTTGTTTTCTTTCTTTTCTTTTTCTTTTCCTATTATAACCTTTCATTATCTTAATGAATTATTGTACTTATTCAAAAAAAAAAAAAGCTACATAAGATCCTTCTAAAAACCTATTGTGGCTTTCAAAACATTGTGCACTAATTCCTCCGGACAATGGAATTGCTTGAAAAAATGTTAGTACTTTTAGGTTTGAAAAGTACTGAGGTGTATTTCAAAAGGATGCAGTTTCTATAAGGCCTAGATTTTACAGAAACAAAGTAAAACTTCATCTCAAATCCTTGTCCTGAAGGTACTATGGGGATAAAAAATCTCCATAATGGCTCTAAAATCAATTTCCAACACTGATTATGAAATTTAAAGCTAAAAAAATAATACAAATTTTGTAGATCCGCGAACACTTGTTTTTAGGGCATAATGGATGGTCTAGATAATGTTTAATAATAGCACCATTAAAATCTCAATTTTTGTTTCACAACCATAATAGACAAGGCTGAGATGATCGATTTGAAGGTTTTCCAAATCCAAAAGTGAGTTTTGAGGTGATGCTTTACTTGTTTTTATAGCCCCATAGCCTTATCATGACATTTTCCATTTCAAAATGATATCTCTTTAGTTGGTAAATTCCCTAACAGTTAATGATGGTCCCAAGTTGGGGTTGTCTCAGGTGGGAAGCCAACGTAAACTTTTGCTGCAATTTCCACTGCTCATGCTAGGGCATTCCTAGTAAATGCTTATGGTCTTATTGATAGTATGGCTTTTAATAAAGCTTAATATCATAACAAGATTCGTGTAACATATCCCAAATAGTTGGGATAAGACTCTGATGATGATGATGATGATCTCTTTAGTTCCATAGTATTTTGAAAAATATAAAGCCTTGAAAACTATATTTTGTTTTATTTGTAGAGAGAGAAGTGATAGGTTATTTTAAAGATGTGAATGAGAAAAATCATATTTAAATATGTGGATATCATTTTCACTTATGTTTCAAGAATCAACGGGAGAGAAGGCCTATGCAAAGCGCATGTAGCACACGTGTGAACGTGCAAGAAAACGTGATGGTGCACTTTGACATGCAAACTTGCATGTCAAAGGCAGTGTGTCCACCACTGTGAAAACTAATTGAATGCGATAGGCGTGAAGGTTGGGTGGTAATTGTTAAACACATGTGCGTGATGACCGTTAGGAGATCTGGCCCATGGTTGTAGCTATTGAACGGCCTCATCCAATGGTTACTAATTGTTGATGGTGATTGTTGGTTTTCCAACCATCACAGGCCATACTGAACAGTTGCAATGTTTCAAGCAATTTAAAAAAAAACGGATTGATAAAACGGACCGTCTACCCTCAATCCAAGTTTAGGTCGGATGGATAGGTGATCTAGATCGTGCTTGAATCATTCGGATCGATGATCCAAAATAAAAGAAATAAAATTAAAATTGATATAGAGGTCTATGGGATGGGGATTTTGGGGGACCACAAAAGACATAAGAAAAGCTTAAAGAAAAAAAAAAAAAAAAAGGTGAAAAATGGTGTTTTAGGGGGAGAACCGGGCCAGGACCAATATACAATTCCATAATCGATTCAGTCCCTACTAATTCCGCATCCAGATAAGTAACCCAAATAAAAAATTGTTGACTTCTAAAACACTAGTTATAAGTGATAAGTCACTTCGAAAGGCAATCAAAACCTTTATATATGGGCTCCTTTTTCCCATTTTTGAGATTATTTTACTCTCTCTATCTACCTGTTTTCTCATTCTCTAATTCCGAATATATTTCTAGCTCTAAAACAATACAACTCTGGTGTATACAGTGCCCTTCTTGTTTGTATACATAGAGCCCAAAAGCAAATTTGAAATTTTTTTAGTTTCTTGTATTTTGACGAGAAATTTGTTCTTTTGAATAAATTTGCTCAATTTATGTATATTGATTACAATGCACAAAAAGAACAAGCTTGATAAAGCACTCTCCTCAATAACAATAAATAGTTCATAAACTTTTCACTTATGTTTCAAGAATCAACGGGAGAGAAGGCCTATGCAAAGCGCATGTAGCACACGTGTGTACGTGCAAGGAAACGTGATGGTGCACTTTGACATGCAAACTTGCATTGGCACATAGGGCGCCCATCGCCTGAGCATTTGCACTGGTCATGGAAATGAGTTTTCGGCACGGTAGGCAGTGTGTCCACCACTGTGAAAACTAATTGAATGCGATAGGCGTGAAGGTTGGGTGGTAATTGTTAAACACATGTGCGTGATGACCGTTAGGAGATCTGGCCCATGGTTGTAGCTATTGAACGGCCTCATCCAATGGTTACTAATTGTTGATGGTAATTGTTGGCTTTCCAACCATCACAGGCCATACTGAACAGTTGCAATGTTTCAAGCAATTTAAAAAAAAAACGGGTCGATAAAACGGATCGTCTACCTTCAATCCAAGTTTAGATCGGATGGATAGGTGATCCAGATCGTTCTTGAATCATTCGGATCGATGATCCAAAAAAATAAAATTAAAATTAATATAGAGGTTTATGGATGGGGATTTTGGGGGTCCACAAAAAACATTTGAAAGGCTTAAAGAAAAAAGTGAAAAATGGTGTTTTAAGGGGAGAACCGGGCCAGGACCAATATATAATTCGATAATCGATTCAGTCCCTACTAATTCCGCATCCAGATAAGTAACCCAAATAAAAAATTGTTGACTTTTAAAGCACCAGTTACAAGTGATAAGTCACTTCGAAAGGCCATCAAAACCTTTATATATGGGCTCCTTTTTCCCATTTTTTAGATTATTTTACTCTCTCTCTCTACCTGTTTTCTCACTCTATCTAATTCCGAATTTACTTCTAGCTCTAAAACAATACAACTCTGGTGTATACAGGGCCCTTCTGGTCTGTGTACATAGAGCCCAAAAACAAATTTGAAATATTTTTATTTTTTTGTATTTTGACGAGAAATTTGTTCTTTTGAAGATAAATTTGCTCAATTTATGTATATTGATTACAATGCGCAAAAAGGACAAGCTTGATAAAGCACTCTCCCCAATAACAATAAATAGTTCATAAAACTTTTCTACCCCTAATTCGCCCGCCCTCCTTTCCAACAAAAACATATTCTTTTTCACTTTGGCTATCACCAAATAGACAGTATTTAGACAATCCTTTTTACACAAGTGCGGTTCCAAAGTGATTGGACACAAATCAGTGGTGGCATTGTTCCTACACAAGCCAAGAAAAATAATTGTACAAATTCTCCAAGTGGTGGGTCCAAGAGCTACACCTAAAGCTATATTATAATTTAGGGAAATTTATCAAACCCATGAGATATGCATTATTCAACTCCTATGTCTTTTAACGGGTAGTCTGAAATTAAATCAAATTAAATGGATAAAATATTAAATAATTAACGTCTCATGAGTATTTTATTAATTTTTCCTACAATTACTATGGCTATTGTCAAACTGCATAAGAAAGCATATGTTGCTCTTATTTTACTGTATTTGTTCATGTACATCCATGGATCTATGACCCGCAAAAGGGATTTTTATAGCCAAGGTATACACACTCACACACATGCGTGAAAACATGTGCACATTAGCTGTCTAAATGGCAATTAAGGCATGAATGGCCATCACTATCCATTATCAATGGCATATTAATCATCTTATTAAGGGGGGTTTCCCAATCAGTCCTAACCCAAGCATGTGCACTTAAATATACATGTATCTACAAAGTCATTAACAGCCCCATTACATGTGCATTCACCCACTCTGGTAGGGCCTATGACGATTACATAAGCCAATGTCTTTAGTAGTCACACAATTTGAACCTACCTTTGATTGTTACTAATCAATAACACCTGCCTAGCCCAAATAAGCAGTCAATCGCTTCTACTGCATGTGTTGTGCACATCTAGCACATTATATTATATTATATTGTTAGGATCGACTAACAAGGCTCAAGTCTTTCTTCGCTCCTTTTTTTTTTTTTTTTTTTTTTTTTTTTTTGAGCATTAGCAAATAATTTTGATTAAAAAAAAACCAAGTTACAAGATACAGACAAATTCACTGGAAGGAAGTAATCACCAATTAAAATTGGCATACTTTTTTCTTTTGTAATACCATTAGCCTCGGCATTAGACTCCCTGTAGCAATGGCGGATTTTAGTAGTTAAAGTTTAGAGAATATCTCATATCTCATAAAAAATATAGTCAACCTCCATGGTATATTAGCTTCACCTTTACTCCAAGCTATAATGTTTGCTGAATCCCCTTCTATGATCTTCTCTCCCTCCATGGTCTATTAGCTCCACCTTTACTCCAAGCAATAAGGATTGGTCTTGGTGGTCCACCAAGTCCTTAAGGGTGTGTTTGCCTTTATGAAAGTATTATTTCATATTTTGAAAAAGTTCTGCATTTGTTTGACACTTTTCATGAAAAGTTCATAAAATAATCTTTCAACAAAAGTTCTATTCCTTTGTTTAAAAGTGAAAGATTAAGTTCCTAGGGGGGGTAGGAACTTAATCTTTCATAACTTTTTTTGTTGATCACTATTTACTATACATAATATAAGTATATAAGATTAGTATTATTAATATGATATAATATTACTATAACATAATTTTATCTAATATAATATTATAATTTGTAATATTATATTATATATTTATGTTCATTTTATTAATTATATAGTATATATTGATTATATATAATATGTAATATTATATATTACATATATTATGTAATCAATATATACTATATAATATGAATTATATTAATACAAATAAATATAAATATATAATATAATCTAATATTATAAATTATAATATTATATTAAATAAATATAATATATACTATATAAATATCTTATATTATATTATAATAAATATTATATTATATGTTATATATAACATAAATATACATTAATAAAATATATAAAAAATCATATTATATATTATATTTTGTTATAGCTTTATATTTATATTGTTAATATATATATGTTATCAAACGCAATACTTAGAACTTTCTTACATTCCAGTAGCTTATCAAACACAGTACCCAGAACTTATTTAAGCATTTCAGAACAAAACATTCAACTTTCCAGAAAATATCTTTTAGAAAAACAAACGCGCCCTAAGTGTTGATGCATGGAAAGCTCTTATAGGCTTGCACATGCAAAAGTTGAAATCCATATTTTTCTCATGTACTTTTTCCAAAACTTGAAATCCATATTTTTCTCATGTCCATGCATCTTGATGTCGAGATGATCAATTTGATTACATTTGGGCATCAAAACAACCTCTTCTAGTGAAAGTTTTGAGGTAGGCTCTAATTTGATTGTTTAGAGCCTAGGCTCTATATAAACTTTTCTCATGGATAAATGGTCTTATAGTAGCAAGTTTTTAGGGTACTCCTACGTATTTTTTTAATGTACTCAACATTTTTAAATACTTGATACTCTTACCCTATAAGACAGTAATTTTTTTGTCAAAAATTCTTGATAGAAACAAAAATATTTATTAACTATAGTAGAGAATGGAATCATCCACATGATGCGTAACATCACTGACATGGAACATTAATTGTTCGGAAAATTACAAATAACCTCCAAAACTAAACTTTCAATGCAAGTTACCCCCAACCAACAATTTTTTTCTCACTTTTTTCCCCAAAATATACTTTCTTAGCAAATACCCCTCAACCCAAATAAAAAATAAAAAAAGTCTAAACTACCCTCCCTTACTTTTACCCATGCCTCTTTCTTCTCTTTCCCACGAAAAGGCGGTCTAGCGTATTCTTAAGGCGGTCCAGCAGTATAATATCAGTCCGATAAAAAATAGTGACGGTCCGACTAACAAAGACGGTCCGGCAATAGGCCCATGAAATCCAGCACTACCAAAGAGCGGTCCGGCAATCGGCCCAAAGTGCGGTCCGGCAATGTCAAATAGTGGTCCGACACTTTTTTTAGTTTAACGGGGTCTGGCAATGTCAAAGGGCGGTCCGGCTACCCATATAAGCCCATGTGAATCTCCCGCCAAAATGAAATTTTCATGTATGAAAAAAGGTATTTTTGTAAAACTAATGTACCGTTTTTACTTGGGGGGTATTTGCTAAAAAATATATTTTGAGGAAAAAAGGGAGAAAAAAAGTTTGGTTGAGGGTTAACATGCATAGAAAGTCTAGTCTTGGGGGTTATTTGTTTTCCTTAATTGTTTTTTAACCACCAAAAGAATGCTACTAGTTTCTTATAGAAATAATCATTCCACCTCTCCTAATGACAAAAATTGTTGCCCTTGCTTGAAAATTTTTATTTTATATTTAAGAGTAATAAGTGTCCAAAAATATTGAGTGCGTTAAAAAAAATACTCCATGCATAGGAGTACCCAAACAAAACCTATAGTATATAATCCCTTTACCATATAAAAAGGAGAAAGAAAAAGCTGCATTGTTATCTCCGCAAACTCAAAAGTTCATTGTATGGTGTATAGTATGTGCCATACACAAGGGGCATCCACCGTCCATAACCCCGAATGATCAGTGGAGAGGATAGACACTAGATGCCCCAAGAGCCCTATCTCATGCTACTTGAATGTCTTTCGTCTTGCATATCTTAACATTTCATTTAGAGCGCATATATTGTGCTCCTAGGAGCATAGTGTATACCCTCTGAATCGGAAGACCTAGTTAAGAGGATTTTTTCAATCTATTTAGGATCCACCTAATAACCAATAGATGATTATTCTTAAAAGAAATAAATTAATTTTTTGAGATTTTTAACACTTAGATTCTATCCACTAAAAATTGAACGATCTCTATTCAAACTTGAGGTTTTTTTTTTTTTTTTTTCGAGTCCATAGAGGGTGCCATTAGGGAAAAAATTTTATTAAGGTTAATACATAGGTTGAAGGGGTTAAATCCCCAATATTTGTGTTCCTAAAATTTAGAGAAAATTACGCTAATATTCGTTATAATATGCATTATTACGAATCCACCTTTTAGTTTCCGTTATTATCAGGATGTCCGTTTTTTCCCTTTCATAACGATTTTTTTAAAAAAAGATGACTTTACCCTTTTTTAGGTGTTGAACAATTGAATTAAAAAAAAATATCAATTGTTCAACAACCGAAAACTGGAATAGCTTGTTTAACCTCCCGTTCTGGTTTCGGTTGTTCAACAACCGAAATAAGAGCTTTCGGGTGTTGAAAAACCAAAAATCTAATTTCGATTGTTGAACAACCGAAACCGTAGATTTTCAGTTTTGCAACACCCGAAAATAGGAGTTGCTCTCCCGCTATAGTTTCGGTTGTTCGACAACCGAAATTAGGGTTTTCGATTGTTTAAAAACCAAAAATTTGATTTTGATTTTTCAACAACCGAAATTTTGTGGATTTCCATTTTTGATTAACCGAAAATTTTCTTGCCAATATTCCCTGCGTTTTAGAATAAGAAATTTTTTTATATATAAAGTTGGGGGAAAACAAATCCAATACAGTATCATACGTGGATCATACCTTTTTTACTTTCCCCCAATACAGTATCCTGTACGATTGGCTCACGGTCGTGATTGGTACAGTTCTTACTCTTGCTTTATGTTGTTGCTTATTTTTTGTTAATTTTGTCACAATTAATAGAATATTATATTTTATATTTGTAAATTTTGTGTATTGTTGATTAATAAATAATATTTGTTAAAATATTGTTGAAGTTGTTTTTTTGTATAGTTATTTGTTCTTTGTATAAAAATTTATTGTTTGCATTATGTTGATACATTGTATTTATTGCTTTGGCTAAAATTGTTCAACTTGTTGGTTTGTGTTAATATTTGTTGTTTATTTGGTATTTGTTTGAGTAATTGTTATTTTTGTTGTTTATTGAGTATTTGTTATTTTTGTCAACTTATTTTTGATATTTTCGTTATTAACAGTACTTCAATTTGTTATGTAATACTCACATTTTATGAACCCTAAAGTAGTTAGAAATATCCAAATTTCTTGTATTCTTTATTGTATCAATTTATTGTAACACAAATTTTACTATTCATTTAATACAGTAGCATTGACGATAGTTATTGAGGGAGTGCAACTGGTATTCCGATATGGGGGGTCATTTGAGATGAATGCAGAAGACGGTCGTATCTTTTACAAAGGGGGAAAATTGAAGGTTACGAAATACAATAGAAATAGTTCTTTAGAGGAACTAAAAAGTCATTTAGGTAATTTAACAATGTGTGATCCAAACAAATTAGCTATTATGTACCACAACACAAGTCTTTCTAGTGGGTTTGATTTGATTGATGTAAGTGATGATGTAGATATATCTTTTATGTTGAGAGGGGAATCTTCGAAAATTGTTGTATATATTGCCTCTATAATGGAGCCAAAACGGGAATCTATTGGTGATGGTCCATCTTCAAGAAATAGGTATATTTACAATTTACTTTTTCATCTGTAATTTGGTTTATTTTATTCTTTTATGTATAGAAATTGTTGCTTCATCTTACACTGTATCTTTTGTCAACAGTCGGCGTGAGACTTTACCTGATCAAGATCAAAACATTCAAGTGGCGCCTGACCCTGAGCTTGTACCAGAGCGTGATATGGAGGATATTGAACCACTAGATAGCCCATGTAGAGGAGTTGGTAACGAGGTTTAATTGAATATAAGGCAATATTTTGAAAGTGTCAATGCTGGCATCATCTTGTTAATTTTGCAATCCACAATAATTTTGTTCTGAAGTTTGACAAAAGTGAATTGGGATGGGTGTGGGCAAGTTTTACGGCAGAGGGATGCACATGGCAAGTGCAGTGCTCACAAGTTAGCAATACAAAATACTTCAAAGTGAAATCCATGGTTAAGGAGCACACATGTAGTGCTCCAATGGGGATGGTCCATCAGCCACTAGCTCGTAGTGATTGGGTGGCAAAGAAAATTAAAGCCCGCCTTAGTGACCAACCAAAACTTAAAGCTAAAGACATTGTAAAGGATGTCCAACGCGATCACGGTGTCAGGCTTTCTTACATGCAAACTTGGCGGGGAAAAGATGTTGCTAAAGAGATGATAGATGGTTCACATGAACAACAATACCATGACCTTCCCTTGTATGTGGAGAAGCTCCGAATAACCAACCCAAGAATCGAAGTTCGCATCGATATAGATGAAAGCAGGTTCAAATGAGTATTCATTGCTTATCGCCCATGCATCATGGGTTTGGTTAATGGATGCAAACCACTAATTGGTATCGATGGGACATTCTTAAAAGGAAAGTATCAAGGCATGTTATTGTGCGTCATTTCTATAGATGCAAATAATGGGCTCTTTCCATTGGCATTTGCAGTGGTCGAGAAGGAGAACTACCAGAGTTGGTATTGGTTCTTAAGTATACTGAGTGAGCTATTAAATGAGTTTTCTAATCTGTCTGTCTTAACAATTATAACAGATCGACAGAAAAGCCTACCAGAAGCAATAGAAAATGCTTTCCCAGGTGTTTTTCAGCATTCTGCATGCGACATATGGGAGAGAACTTCAAGGGCTTCATGAAGAAGTCAACAAACACCGAAGTATTACTGATGTTGTTTTGGAAGGCTGCCCGTAAAGCGACCATTAGTGGGTTTGAAAAAATTATGTTTGGCATACAGTGTGTTGACCCAGAAGCATATGAGTGGATTAAGAACATTCTTCCCAAATATTGGGCAAATGCCTATTTTCCAAGGACAAGACACAATCATCTTACCTCTAACGTAGCCGAGTCATTCAACGCTTGGATAATATCGGCTAAAGAGAAGTAGATCATTACAATGTATGAAAAAATAAAGGTACAGTTGATGACCAGGTTTGAAGAGAAGAGAGAGTCAGGTAATAATTGGAGCGGCCTGCTAGTACCAAAAGCCCAAGAATTACTGGACTTGCGAAAGATGAAGGCTAGATTTTTGCACACAGTTATATCCGACATGGATACACAGCTTGAGATCCACTATCTTGGGAAGAAGTACGTTGTTGATTTAACTCATTGAACATGAAGTTGTAGAAAATGGTAACTCAGTGACATACCGTATACTCATGGGATTGCAGCTATTAATCATATGCATTTGGATCCCACTGCGTTCTGCCTTCAGTATTTCGCAATGAAAGCATTTAAAAGGGCCTTTCAAACTCTCTTTGGGCTTGACCCGAATGATATTGAGTTGATAGGTATGTTCAACTGAACAGCATTGCCACCAAGGACGACATGCCTTCCCTGTAAATAAAAAAAGCAACGAAAAAGATCTGAGACTGAACAGCCTATCACTAAGCCTATGAAGTCCAAATGATGCGGCGCAGTAGGTCATAATAGGAGGACATACAAAGAACCAATAGAGTGAATTATTTGTTGTCAATCTTGTGTTTTTATATGGAATTAACAATTTGATGAATAATGAAATGAGTGATTTAGGTGTTGTTAATCTTGTTTTGTACTTGCTGTTAGTGTGAATTGCGTGATTTAGGTGTTGATCTGAATATGATGTATAAAACTTAGTAATATGCTCAAAACATTCTATAGAAATCGAGATGTAGACGTAGAAGATTCAATCTGCATTACACATTGTAGAGCATGGAAACACAAGATATTATTCGACCTTTAATATGAAGGAAATCTGACTAATATGAAGTTTAAAACTCATTAGAGCTCTCTGGAAATTTAGGAAATAAAAAACTATGGAAATCAATGACAAGGTAATGTAGTTTCAAGCAAAACTACACATACTCAAGGTGTGGTGTATAAAGTTCCATCAGAACATAAAAGAGCATTGAAACAAAAGTATGATTCAATGAAAAACTACTGTAATATAAGATTTATAACAAGCAATGGAAGAAGAAATCAAGCTTTAATGGTAACCATAACGTAATTTCTTCAATGTACAATTTTGGTACATTGAAGGAAATTACAATTTCGATTGTTTAACAACTGAAATAGTTATTTCGATTGTTTAACAACCAAAATTCTTCAAATTTTGGTTGTTCAACAACCGAATTGTTGACTGCAAAAATCCAGGGACCTTCTAGAATATTTGTAGTCAACAATTCAGTTGTTGAACAACCGAAATTGTGATTTCGGTTATTCAACAACCGAAATTGTGATTTCGGTTTTTGAACAACTGAAATTCTGCCAATTTCGTTTGTTCAACAACCGAAAATGTCACCATTTTGGTTGTTCAACAATTGAAATAGTCTATGCGAAAATCCAGGGCAGAGACCATTTCGATTGTTGAACAACCGAAATGGTGACAATTTCGGTTGTTGAACAACAGAAATATTCTCTGCAAACATCCAAGGAGCTTCTGTTATTCGTAGAGACTATTTTGGTTGTTGAACAACTGAAATGGTCTTTGCGAACATCCAGGGACCTTCTATTGTTCGCAAAGACTATTTCGGTTGTTGTACAATCAAAATAGTGAGATTTTCGGTTGTTGAACAACCAAAATTGTTATGATTTCATTTGTGGTCAAGCAAAAGGCTTTCTAAGATTTTTTTTTTTAATCATACATGATTGAATCGTAATTGGGCTCATTTTGTGTCTTTTGAGTTACATCCAATTTAAATTTTTTTATTCTTCTTGTGGTTACTACACCATGCACTTATTGGTTGCATTCAATACGTTAATTGGGTTGGTCATTACCAACCATGTGCATAAGGCTTATGCTGCTCATGGGCTTCTGAATGTTGTCTTCGTCACATTCAGTTTGGCTGTAAATTTGTTGTTTTAGATGGTTCATGCAACATATGTAGAATGCTAAAATGTCAAAACCTATCAATGTCTTGGCTGTAGTTGGGGCACCCAAATAATGAATTACATAAATTAATTTCAGCGCAAGTATGAAGGTCACCTTGGAATGGAACTTTGAAGTATATTTAGCAATGATGGTGCAAACTCATTCAATTACTTATGAATCTGATCGCAAGGAACCATGAAGCAGTCCAAAATGGATTACCAAATGTATTCAATGACCAATACATTATCCTTTCATAACATTACAAATGTATTCGATACATTACAAATGTATTCGATGACCATTGCATTGCCAAATAAGATATTTATGCTGGCCGCCTTCTCTTCGGCTGATACTGCTTCTTTCGCATCTTATGTCTTTTGGGCTCTTCAACTGTAGGTTGTGTGAATGGAGCCAAGTCTTTTATAGGCCGACTACTTTCACCCACTACATCTCGTCCGCCCTCTTCTTGTACAGTTTCGTCATTAACTTGACATTGTCATGTTTTCAGCCTAGCTTCTATATCAACCATGTCGACAGGCACAAACTTAGACAGCATTTCAAACTTATTGTTAACGCGATTATAAACTTTAGGATACCACTTCTGTCTAAGTGTAAGTGCCTCTGCTAACATGGTTGTACTGGCCTGAACTGCACTAACCTGCAAAAACAATTTGTAGGTTAATATAAACATACCAACTGATAGGCAAGTATAAAACGAAAACAATTTTTAGGTTAATATAAACATACAAACTGATCTTTATATCCTCGAGGTCTCATTATATATTGTGGTTCATGTGCAGGAACCACCTCTTCTTCTTCCTGGTCTTGAGGTTGCAATATGTCTTTTGGTGGATTAGAGACATTATGTATTATAGGATGGGACACTCGGCTGTAGCAGACCTTGTACTCCTCTGAGGGCAACCCATTGGTAGTATCGACTTTAATGTCTGCTATCATGTGATCATGGCAAGAACCAATTATGGATTTTGTCTGAATTGACATTTCGCCAATCTTGCTACCCAATTTGCTTTACCTCTTACTAACAGAAGTGGGATTTCTTGGAATGCCTTGCTTAGCTCCAAATTACCGGCAAACACGATCTGGTATGTACGGCTGGGCAATATTGTCAAAGATAAGCATCGTTATGCACATTGCAGTTTCGAATGCCTGATGCCTATCTTCTGAAATGTCCTCATCATGCTTGAAATAGAGATTCTATATTGCATGTTATATTATATGCAATCACACATACGGCAATTAGTCAACAATAAAAACTACAACTACTTTAATACAATTGAAAGTAATTAATATCAAAGTACACACTAACCTCATTAGGTTGGAGGTTATCTAATTCTGGTCAAATGGGAGGCATCAAGTTATGTGGATTGCCATAATAGTTCTTTGATGGATCCCATTTTTTTGTCCAAGGCATATTTGGAGAGATATTATGCAGTATGAGCCTCATATGCATAATATGCTCATAAGACCAACACTGCATTACATCAAGACATGATAAGTAATAAATATTATTTCTGAGTAATCTAAACTATTATGCTTATGTCTATACAAAAATTAACTTTGCTTGCATAATAGGGGCAGAACAACTAAAATTTCTTTGCTTGAATGTACAAGCTTTTCCAAAGGATCAATAAAGAAATGCGAGGGCTGCAGCACCCCAAGCATATCTCCCAGCTTCCTCAATATCTTCAAAGACTTGTAAGTATCTCGTTGGCACTGTTGCAACTGACGCAGCAGCGAAAATGGTAACGCTGATGAGGAAGAGCAGATAGGCTCAAGTATATCTAAGTACTTCCACAGGGGTTGCATAAGGTGGCAATTCCCTGAAATTTTCCTTCAACCATGAATGCTTAATG